>NC_135265.1:95439782-95664782 GCF_051311805.1 Agelaius phoeniceus | reverse complement strand
CTTCATATAATTATAGTACATAAAGAAAAGCGGTATAAGGTTGACATTACATTATCTGAGCTCTTCTAGGAACTTAGACATGTGTGTGGTTGGGAAAGTGAAAAAGAGACTTGGAAAAAATGCTGTACCTACAGCCTGGCCATTTTCTCGCAGAGATCAAATGCAGTGTTTTCCCTGGAAATAAAAATATTTGTTTATTATTCCTGAACAGATTCTTCCCCATTTTCTGAAAATCTGTGCTTTAGCTTGAAACTGTAGGTTAAAAGTTCCTTCAGAGCTGTTTGTGGGAAGCCCAGGCCTCCTTAGCTTCTTTGACAAGGGTGTTGACGATTTAAGGTCTCCAGCCTGCCCTGAGAGATCACTTATATCGAACAGCAGATGAAAAGCCAGTGCAGATGTAATTTATTGTCGGCGTTTCCTTCTAAAGAATAATTGTGGAGACTTGGCTAGATCAATAATATGGATTTTTGTTGTTAGGTCTTGTAGTCTGCACCATAATGAGAGATAGGGGACAGTGGCTGTTTTCTAATAGAAAATAAAGGATTGGTTTCCGTGTCTTTCTACATTTGAATGCAAAATGGCACACTTGAAACTAATTCAAGTTGTTAAGAAAAGGACCATTTTCTATTGCATTTCTGTTATCATATAAACATGGCAAGTTAGATCAGCCCCCTGCACAGCAAGTGAAATATTGCCTTTACATTTTCCTAAAAGTTAAAAAGTCGCAAATTCTGAGATGGGAATGATAAAATTGTTAAGAATATCCAGAAGAATGTAAAATACATCAATGTATCAATACATGCTCAAACGTCAAATGAAATATTATGTCTAGATATGAGGGATTCATCCCCTATCAAGATTCAGGGCTAGGAAATTCTGTGCAACTGAACATAAAGTCACAGGTGATTAAGTTTTCTGTCTGTGTTTCTGGAGATATCTGTATGTATACCATGATACATACAGCAAATAAGGTAATTAATTTATTAATATGCCTGAAAATGAATGTTGCAAGAAAATCAGAGACATCACCACCTTTCCAGATTTTAGAAAGTAGGGGCCAAATTTCCTCCAGTCTCATGTTTCCAGATCCAAAGCCTCCCTCAAGAGCCCTGCCTGCATGAGAACTCCTAGATTCGACCTAGAAGAGTGTGGAGTATTTAACTGGCAAATTGTTTTATAGGATGGATCAGTTTCCCTACTTTAAAGCCCTTGCTTGATTTTGAATGATTTCTTTGTGGTTCAAAAGCTGCTGCAAAGGCCCAGATATAAACTACCCAGTAAATCTGTGAGCCTGCAAAGATGCTATAGGTGCTCTGTGTCCTCATTAGTGTATGAAGCTGCAGGCCATACTGACGTCTGCTCCTGGATGTTAAACACAACATGAGCTAATTTATGATAATATATAGATGATGAGCAATTTCTTGGTAGGCATGGAACAGCATTTAACTTCAAAGTGTGAATTTTATGCTGGGGTGTTAGGCATTACTGCTAGTTAGAGAGATTTATACTTAAAATTGATTAATTAATTAAATTAATATTTAATTATAATTAAGCATTATGTGTAGTCATTCTATTCCTTTTCTTCGATATTTTGATGAATTGAAGTGCTACATGCTGAAGATCCTGATTTTTAAAATGCCATAAAGTAATTTTAAGAAAAGCCTAGAAGAAACTTAGCAGAAATATCTGTGTAACAATCATGCATAGCCTCAGCAATAATATTATTGACAAACATTTTGCAGTAAAATTCAAACTTTGTTACATCATTTAGCACAACTGCATTCTTTATGTGATAGTGAGAATGGGTTTTTGTTCTGCTTTTTCTGATATTTTTTTAAGATTCAATTATAATAACAGATTGCTGGAATTGACTCCCAAAAGATGTACTGAAATTATTTCACACCTTAGCTACTCTTCTGTGATACTCTCACCAACAGACCAAAATTTAAAAAAAGCCCTGAGTCCTGTATAATTTCAGTCTGCTTTATGTGACCAGATTTGGGTGCAGAAAGTAACAATGCACCATTTGCTTTTTTCTGAAACGGTGAAATTCTGAAATATGTGCCCATTGCATTTCATAGCCTCGCTACGTGGCAGAGGTTTATCAGCTCTTTTGTCATCCCGTTTTGGTAGGACTCAAGCTGCCTTGGAAACTTTGGAATTGCTTTCCTCCTTGTATCACAGGGCCCAGGGACTCCCTCACTTGGGACATCTGGGGTGAGGAGCTGGGGTTCTTCAGAGACCTCCTTGAGGGGCTGGTGGGAGAGGGCAGCTGGTCCCTGCAAGGCTCTCCTGGAAGCTCCCACTCACGAGATGCTCTCTTGCTTATGTGAGCACCATCCAAAATTAACTGAGGCACTGTGCCTTTCCACAAAGTCTGTGTATTCCTTTGCCTGGTTATGTGGGAATAAACAGCATGGAGGTTTCCATCCTTCTGTCTGCACAGGAGGTCATGGTAATTTGACACCAGACCTCTTAACCCAGCTGTCTTTTGTAGGAGCTGAATTTCCTTCCCCATGTGGAAGGGTTGGAAGGAGACTGTTAGTTTCAATGAATTCAGCATCATTGCCCCACCAGCCCCCTCGCTGCTGTGTTACTGTGGAAGGAGACAATTTGGCTCCAAATGACTAACAGGATTCTTTAAAAAAAAATTTTAAAATTTCAGTCTTATCTCAAGTTATTGAGATTATACCTGAGGTTAGTGTTACTACTTCTTAATGACCTTCCATGTGGCCTTTATGAACTGAGATTTCTGTGCATGTTAGTACATACTGAGTAAAAATATTGCTGTGAAATGATAAACTGTATTTATAGGCAACAGGGCAAAATCCTAGCTTCTGTAAAAAGAAAAAAGGCTAAAAAGAGGGCATTTATACACTTTTAATGAGCAGTGAGCTTGCCAAAATCTCTCAAATTGGTCCAGAGGTTTGGAATGAAAAATTATCATTTAAAGACGAACAATGTGAGTTCTGCTGCAATTTCAGCAGCAATCCCCAGACCTGTTTTCTTTATGCCATGAAAACTTTAGAAACATAAACAGTGCTGAATTGCCAGTGGTACTGAATAATTTGGCTTTTATTGTTGCCTGCTCTCTTCTTGTATTCAAGGAAATAATTTAATACTTATTAGTAAATAGAAGGTAACTAAAGATGACTGTGACCTAGTCTGTTGAAAATTTCTCAGTACCTTTAATTTGTTAGTAAATTAAATGTATTTTATTTAAGCAGAATCATATATACAGTATATTAACTTTTTTTTTCCAGGCAATCTTTACTCAGCACAGAAAGGCCAGATGTATGGGAATTGTAAAAAATCAGGATATGCATAAAAACTGTTCAAGTGCATAAAGCAGCCCCATCTGGAAGACATCTAACAGAAATGAAGTTGTACAAAACCATTCCATTGATAATAAAGCTAATTTTTATGGGTCTGACAAGTATGTAATTATGTTCAGTGGTGCTTTTCAGATTTTATCACAGTCAATAAACCGCAGTGGTAATTTCATTCCCATTTGACATATTTACATGGAAACATTTGATTGGAGGAATTAGTAACCCTGAAAGCCTTGATAGATATGTTTTAATGATCTGTGACCTCCGCAGTCCCTCATCTGTTTATTGTTGCAACAGGCGAGAAGTCGTTCCTGTGTGACCTCTGTGGCTTTGCTGGCGGGACACGTCATGCCCTCACCAAGCATCGGCGGCAGCACACAGGTCAGTAAAGCTGTCTTTACTCTTCTGTGCTCTCCCCAGCAAGGGAGTCCCCCTGCACTGGGCAGTAACACAAGTCACATAGCACGTTACAGCACAAATAAGACATTGGCTCATTGTTTGCTTTGCTTTTTCTCCTTTTTGTGAAATCGCTATGCCCAGGGTCTGTGTCAAATCTGTTAGCTGGGAGTTTGAATAATTGCTTGGGGGTGGGTGCGGGGTATTTTTGGTGAGTTTGGGTTTTTTTAGTTTTTTTTTTTTTTTTCTGAAGGAAGTAGAATTGTGAAGACTGGCTTTCTTCTTTCAATGAATACTAAGTCTACTAATTTTTTTTTCCAAAGCCCAAATAGATTACCTACTGTGAAGATTTTGCAAGAGACTGCTAGAATGTCCCTGGGTGAAAATTAGAGACTACATATAAATTAATCCATTTTTTTGGACTGAAGCATAGTTGAAAGCTAGTGTTGTTTCAGTTGCCCTTTTGTAATTTTAAGATACTTTGTAATTAATAGGTGCAACTTTAAGAGTTACCACATGGCTGGCATGTAAAGCAAGATTTCTCTCCCAGAATTAGTAAAGCTTTCCTACCACATGGTTATAAAATTTTAATATCAGACAAAATTAAATTGGTTCTTAGTTTCAGAAGACCAGAAAAAGTATAAGTATTAAACATTTATTAATACATTCTACCTTAATTGTGCTTTTTAGTAGTTCCTTGTAAGTATTTGATTATTTGAATAGATTTTGTTCAAACAGACGTACAAGGGTTGCTGTTTAAGCCACTGTAGTTCTTTTGTTTTACTGACTATCATGAGGATAATGTAATATCATCAGGAATTACAGTGTGAGTTAAGTGACCATTGTCTAATGTACAGTGGAAAGAAATAGCTAACAAATGAGAAGCTGTAGTTGTTACATCATGAATTTTCCATGGATTTTGTAAAGGAATCACAGTGGGAGATTTTATTATGTCCCTGTATAAACTAATCTTCATTCAGGACATACACCATCTAAATGTGTAATTTCCTGGAGAGCAGCTACTCTCTTTCTTGAGAGCCTGAAGCCATTCTTTCCACCCTGTTTTTAGTTTATTTAAAGCAACCATATTTGGAGGAGATTCTGAGGCTTTCAGAAAGGTAGGATTTTCAGTGCTAGTCAATATCTTGAAACAGATTAGCTCTAAAAAAATACATGTGTATTCAAGGTCAAAATTTGCTTGCAAGTCTTGTTAGTAATCCTACTTTCATAATTTTTTTTTTCTAATAACAAGGGAAATAAATTTGTGGAAGAATACTGCCATAGTCAGTTCCCATTTGCTGCTGGAAGTTTGTATTTTTCAAGTGACCAATAAAAGTAATTTAGTAAATATACTAAATTATCTTATTATTACACTCTGATAACGTGAGCAGTTATAACTACTGGAATAGAAGCTGTATGCTTCAGTTGTAATTAAAGTTTCCATTTTTCTGGAGCTTTGAAGAATTTTCACATGTTGGCACAAGTTTAACAAATGTGGGTTTAGAAATTGATTAATTAATTAATTCTTTAGCAAAAATAAATCATTGTTATCAAGATTATAGGAAGTACCTTTTGTTTTTCATTGCCCTGCCATGTGACACGTTGGGATCTTGCATATATCTAGAGTCATAGTCAATGCAGCCACACAAATGGTAAACAGTTCTTTCAGGTTGGGGATTTAGAAGAAATGTGAATTCTTGTATTTACCAATCTTGTCTGTACCTATGATGTGAGTGCAAATCTCATTTCTTAGAAATGTAACCCTTTATCATCAAATATATATATAGTATCATTAGGCCAGCAGCCAAGAGGAAATCTATTTTTTTTCCTGATTTATGTGCAAAATTAGGCCGAAAATATGGTGTACTCTGGTGAAAAGCTGTCTGGGTTTTTGAAGGCATTTTTGCCCTTCTTTTGCCGGTGTGGTAGAGGTTTCTTGTGCTATGATCACAGGGATTTACAGGTTATAGATCATGAAGCTTGCATCTAGCAAGCATAACTTTATATTTTATGTCAGGACTGGAGGCTCGTTATTACTTTGCTATTAACTTTATACTATATAGGACAGTATCTCAGAGGCAGAGGGATCTATCTTTTTGGCATTTATCTGCCTCTGTGGCACAAACAATCAGAGATGATTCTTTAGCAGAAAAATTATCTGTACCTTCTATTTGTTTCAAGGAGAATGACACAATCCACCTTTGCTAGCATTGTTGCACTTACATGGGTTCCATTGTGTTTTCATCCAGTGCTCAACTTTATCTCAGTCATTAGCTGCATGCCCTCCTCCTTGTACTCTTCTTTTTACTTTTTTTTTTTTTCTTCTGTCTCCAGTTGGCACAATTTTCCCAAAGCAGAATGCCAAAGCCAATTACAATCAAGTTGGAAAGGGATAGGTATCAAAAATACTCTAAATGGCTTAAATAATTCCCTACTGTAATACAAGCTGTCAAGGGGGCTGACACAGAACATCTTCCAATCCAAAATTTACTTCTATCACCTGTCAGAGGCCCACAACTCAAGGGCAAATTAACAAATCCTCACACGTAGTTAAGGAGTCTTAACCAACTTAACAAGTCTCCTCTCATCCCAGCCTCAAGGCCTGAGATGTCCCGAGACCCCAGAGAAATGTTCAGCTGCTGGTAGAGATTTGACACAAGGGAAGACTGGCTGTAGGACCAGCCACTTACACTTTTGATACCCTTTATTCTGGTATTTCTTACTCTGTTCTTCTCTTTTTAGATGAGACTCTTTCTTTGTACCTAGAGAAATGCCTTTATCTTGTGAAAGATGCATTTTCTTTGGAAATATTACAGGCAACATGAAGTATAACTTGGTATGAAAAAAGCTAAGTCTCAGTCACTCTTGCAGCAAACTATACAGACCAGTTTGGTAAATAGGATGTGATCCCTTGAAGAGATGTTTTTCCTTTCAAATGAAAAGAAGCACGGGAATGGTCAACTGAAAGAAAAAGCCATTCGTTTTAAGACTTGAAAAACTTCAGTACTTAATATGTTTGTAAACATGATGCATCTGCATAAAGATTTCCTTGATATAGACCATCTCAACTGTAAAGTAGGAACAAATAATTTGACCTATCAAGACATTCCTGGTGTTTTACCAGTTGATGTTTTTATTCTGTTTTAAATACATTGTGTCTGTAATGATGACCTGGTCCAATGAGAAATGAACACTTTGGACAGATAATAAGTGAAGTTATTGGCTGATTTTGTCTGGGGAAGATGCTCCAACATTATTTTATGACCTGAGTGCACCTTCCTCCAGTCCTATTCTGCAAGAATCTGTCTCTGGTGATCTGAAAGTCTTTCACTGACAATTAAATATCCATGAAACTTCTGTTTTGTGAATTGAAGCAATGGCCTAAGGAGTGGTCCAGAGTTTGACCAGAATTTTATCACACTGAAAGGAATACTTACATCTCTGCCTGCCAAATGCTTTACAATAGGCACTTGTGCCTGCCTAGGCTTTGATAAACTGTCTTAAGAAACTTGGACCAGCGTATCAGCAGGTGCTGTGTGGTAAATAAGGAGTAGTTTGTGGTGCTACAGGAACATAGATGCCATAGTTCTGGTGTCTGAACAAGGCCGTGAGGAAAAGATTTTGTGTTTTGCGTCATCCTGAAGCAAGTGTTTTTGATTCTTATTTTGTTCTAGTAAGGACACCTTGCTGAAGATAGTTTTTGCTGGATTTAGAGTAAGTTGAATTACACAAAGAATTAAATGATTGCCTGAATTTTGTAACAAAAAAGGCTAAATAACCTCTAAATCAGCCACAAAAAATAAACACACACACACACACACATATAACATCAGATAATTTAAATATTTTGCCTTAATCATGATCAACTAGGAAGAAAAAACAAGCAAGGGTAATAAGTTCTGGCTTGAAATGAAAACATGGAAACAATTCATCATTTTAAAATGTCTTTTCTTTATGTTCTTGCTCTTATTGTTCTGCTCACCTCCTTTGTTTGCCTGTTCTTATACATATGTTCCAGTAAACTTCCATGTTGTGCTGTAGTAGCTGACTCAGTCCCACAGTGCTGATCAGTCACAGCCTGTCTTCTATGGCATAAAATCCTTTTTTAAAGTTGGTTAGTACTCCTGCAAATTGCAAAAACCCCATCCTCATCTTCTACACGTCAACAGTCTGCATTTGCTTTCCATGTGTTGGTTGTGGTGGGATCTTCCTAGGCTTGATAGAAGTACATCACAGTAGTAAAGTGTTAGTGGGTAAGTACACTTACTGTGCACTGCTGTGGCAGTCACCATGAACCTGTGGAACTGCTTAAGGAGATTGTGTCTTTGTTCAAATATTTTCATGCATTTTTGAAGATGGTAGCTTATATTGTAGAGAGCACTGTTTGTATGATTGCTTCTGCTCACTCATCTCAAGACATTTATAGGTCAATGTAATAAAGAAAGAAAATTTAATAATATATGTGTTTTTATCCAGATGAGTGACTCACTTTGTGTTTCTATTTCTCATGTGAACTGCTCTTTGACTTTAATGTGTAGTTACATTACTCGGCATTGAATTTATATGTATAATGTAGCTTCTTCCCTTCAACTTCCCCACCACAGCTTAAAAAAAATTTAATGTTGAATACCACAGGAAATGCAGCACAGTAAAAAGACTTATTGCTCTTTTCAGCAAGAGATGAAATTTGAAGAGCATCTTTGTTGTTTTCCCTTTTCTATTTACACCAACATTAACAGCAGATTGGCAAATTGATTATAGCAAACCTTTTGTCAGCAAAGACACCAAAAACCTGGGCTTTTAAAACTTTCTCCCTACCTAAGAGAAATTGTCCAGTAGCAAGAGAAAAAGAGAAAATTGAAGTTACTGGTTAGCAGCAGCTTTTATATACTAGTGCTCCATATTAAGTGGCCCTTTTGTCATTTTCTTCCCCAATTTTTGATTGTTGAAGCTCAAATTTTCCATGTCAGGAGACTTAACCAACAGATGCACTTCAGAAGTTGGTTGCAGTTGTCAAAAATGAAAAGCCATTTATTTTGTAATCCCGTGCTCAGGAAATGGAGCTTTTTTGAAAGTGCTTGTGTTAAAAACAAAGTAAACCCCCACAGAGTGGGTCCTTGATCTTGGAATGTGTGCCCTTTGTTTTTGTTCCTCCACAGAACTTGTTGACCATTGAATCATTTAGGGACACCTATCTTTTTTTTCATGGGACTTCTTATTGACAAAGGTAGAGATGCTGAGAGACAGATAAGTCTTCTGTAGTGGTAATGGGTGGGGGGGGATTTATTTTTTTTTTACCTTTATTGGTCTTTAAATATAATAGACTTTGTCCTTATGGTTATGGATATACTATTTTAAAGTTATTACATACTGTTGCTTTAAAAAATACTGCCAATACTGATATTTTTATTTGTGTAATTTTAATTGTGTATGAATTAGAACCTTGACAGGGAGTAAACAAGAGCCTTCTTGGAATTTTTAATGGCAGCCCATATTAAAAGAATTATGTGTATTGCCTGAAATGTCTGGGGGCAAGAAGGGTGGAGGGAAAACTGGGACACAAAGACCGATGAGAAGCATCCTAGCCCATAGATAGGGAAGACAAAAAATTCTTAAATCAATGGGTCTGTGGAAAGCTTTAATAAATTAACAAATAAATAGAAGTACTCCTGCAGCTAATATGTTCTTCAATATCACCCAACCCAAAGAAATACCTAGTTGTCTTTTAGGTTTTTCTCAACTGTACTAATTAACCTGGTTTTTTCCATAAAAATACTGTTTCTTATGTACAGCTGCTAAGAATTACAGGCTGTGCTAGGCTGTCTTTTTTCCTCCCCATTTAGTTGGCTTTTGTTGTGTGGTACTGCTGTGATGTATTTTCTGTCAGGTGAGATTTACACATAGTCTACTTGACAGGAGCAGTTAGCCACAAGGATTTCCTAAGGAGAAACTTCCTGGAGCAGTGGGCAAGGATTACCATTTTTCTTACAGTCATGACAGAATTTGCAAGCCCTCCTGGCTTCAATGGGCCCTCACTCAGCTGTCAGCCCCACTGGCCCTGCCCTGGCACAGCAGCAGACCTTTATTTGATCCTTTATCCCCTGAATGGCAAGCTAAAAATCTCCTTTCAGTTCAGATCTGCCTTTTTTTTTTTTTTTTCAAGGGGACAAGTTGGCAAGGTTCTAGTGCATTTTAAATGAAAGCAGTTAAAATAAGTATGTATGTTATCTAAAATACCTGTGGCTTAACTACTTAGGCTTGAAAATGTTGCTATCTTCTTTAATGCTAGATGATAAAATAAATCAGAAGGGGAAATCTTCAGTTCAAGAACAGGTTACGTTGCTAGGGAGTCCATGGCCTCCCAGAGAGTTTAATTGAAGCAGCAGCCACTACCATGCAAGCTGCTGGGAGAATCAGCTTCTCCAGAGCAGAGTGTCAGGGTCTGACAAGAAAACCCCATTTGGGGCATGAAAGACATACTTTGCAGCAGTCTCAATTTGTCCAGCATGGAGGCTTCGGCTTTGTGTCCTGCCCCTTCACCTTTCCTTGTCCCATGAAACAATAAATAAAAAACATTGGCTGGTATTCTCTCCCACAGCTGCTAAAAGCAATTATTCCAACTCTTTATGGAGCTTTCAGAAGCTGCTCTGTTCTCTTTCCATCCAGCATTAGGGGTTTTTCAGGCCTTGAGGGCCTTGCACATCTTTTTCTCTTGGGAAGAAAACCCCAACAATCTCCAAGAATGAAAAATGCGTATTTCTCTCTGCCCTCAGAATTCTGGCAAAGTCTATTTCAAAATCTTCAGAATCTCTTGCTATAAACAGCTTCAAAAATTTGTCTTGGAGGCATGGCTGTTTGGGAGTGGCCGTTTGCTACTGATTGCAGAAGGCCACTCATACTGATAGGGTTATAGTGGTGGTGTATCTTCTGTCAGTCTGAAAAACTTCACATTACACCTGCTAATAGGCTTATGGTTCAGTTTGAAACTGCCTGTCCTAGATCTCTGAACAGTCTTCAAAGTACATGTCTGTTTCTAGCAGTTTTATCCAGACTTCTTAAGTCAGGGATCTTGATTCCTTATGTAGTTTTTAGATAAATACACTGGAAGGCTTGCATACTGCAATGAAAATAAAGTAAGTTAGGAACTGGCTTTTAGCTTCTCCATACAAAAGAAAAACTCTTTCCTCCCTAAATGGTAACTATATCTGCCTGTAAGCCCCAAGGAATGTTTCTGTGACAACCAGTTGGAAAAATGGGATGTAGGTGTCTTAACTAGTCATTACAGTGTATCTGTCATGAGGTTTTGTCTTAGTATCTTCTAAGGGGTAGACCCCTCCAGTAGAAGGAAAAGTACTCTTTTTACATAGAAACTTAGATACTAAAGATTTTTACTTTTCTTCAATTAGTAGTCCTCTAGAAATTTTCACTGCAGCTGTACATTCAGCAGAGATTGAATTTTAGTAATCTGAACATATTGTCCTTTTTGAAGTTTAGTAGTTGGTGTTTGTTTTATTTTCATTAACCTTTCAAGTCCTTCTGCTGAAAATTGGCCTACTGTTCAGAAAATATTCACAAGAATATTCACAAGGGCAGAAGACTAACAGGCAAGATAGGGGAAGTGGAGCAGAGAGTTCTAGTTCATATTCTCAGTCCCAGTTTATTTCTGTTATTTAAGGGATAACATTAAAAATTTAGGTTGGAGATGGAAACAAAGACACTTTTCACCTGGAGATGTTCCTTTCTGAGCATATGCTGAATACAAGCATCAGTGTGATTTCTCACCTTCTGCCTCCCCCCATGTTGCTTTTGGGGCTGTTCTTGGCTCAGATTGAAGGGAAGATGTGGCATGAGACAAATGCCTGTCACCTGCTTAGGGTATTTTCATGGAGTAAGACCCAGTAATAAAGTTACTCTGTTTCAGTGCTGTTCTTTCTCCTCCTTTTTGCTGCTGTGTAATTCCCTGTGGGAAGTCGGTTGGATACTGATGTGTTTCTGTCATATTTTGCAGTTAATGCATTGTATTTGCAAATTCATGTGGTATTTGTGTTTGCTGTATATATACACGGGCTAAAAGCTGTCTCAAGGGATATGCCAGAAATTTGGGACTGTCTTCGTTTTCTGTAGATGAAAACTGATAATCTTCTCTTGTCACCTTCTAGGAGAGAAACCATTCAAATGTGATGAGTGTAACTTTGCTTCCACAACACAATCGCATCTGACACGACATAAGCGTGTCCATACTGGAGAAAAGCCTTACAGATGTCCCTGGTGTGACTACAGGTAATGAGTCATTAACTAAAGCATGATGAGAGAAGGGTTAAGGTGATCAGATGAGGTTCATTTGAAGTCACCAATAAAAATATATTGCCATTAAAACACCATCAGGGCAGCAGTAATTACATATTAAATTAAGAGCTAAATTTAAAAACTTAGTCTTCAGTATTTAGGTGTTACTTTATAAAGAAAAACAAATGATGGGAAACCTTTTAGTGGTAACACTACAGTGCTAATGTTGAGTGTTTGTTTCACAGCTGCTCCAGTGTCTGTTGGAATTCTCTGTGGTGAGGCTGCTTATCTACATTGCCTTTTCAAATCATTTGCGGTTTTGAAATTTTTCTTGGTTGAGTTGCAACCATTTCACCAAGAAAAGAAAAGTTGTCTAAAAGGCTTACCAGCCTGAATACTCACCAGACACTTATTAGAACTGGAAACAACTCGAGCTAGTTACAGTTCTTCAGAGTCCTGTTGTTCTGCTCCAGTTTTCCTTTTCCTTGCTAGCCAGGGTGTTAGGATGAAAGTTGGCCAAAGGGTTGGTTGCATGGCAAAGCCTCCCATGTTACACCACTAAAACCATCCCCAGGTTAGGGCAGTTGATTAAATTTTAAAAGAATCACATTGAACAGTGAAGGTTACTTCTGGTGCTTATCACTTGGTGTCTTTGGTTTGTTATAGACTACTTATTAAATGATCTCATGTTGCTTCTTAAATGCATCTTTACTCTTAAACACACATCTTCTACATTCTTGAATACTTTTAATACCTTGCAGTGAGGTGGCTAGTCTATGTGTACCATAAAGGAATCCACAGAAGGATTTTGTGGGCTATTTGCAAGAGTTGATGTTCAAAAAGTTCTTTAAAATCAGCATTATATTTGATAAATGGCATATGATTAGATGTATGTGTTGTGATGCATGCACATAAGAGGGGAAAGTTAAACATTTGATTATACCCCTATAGCAATTTTTATTTTCTTTTCATGCTGAACATACAACTGTAATGTTCCTTTAGTATAAGTTTTACTGTAGTTTCCTAAAGCAAGACTACATAATGAAGCCTATCTGCTCTCATAATACCTGTTTTCATGCTATTTATGTGCTACTTTACAGAAAACTCTTGTGCAGAAAGCTTCTGCAGTGGTCACGGATTTTCTGTACAAAACTTCCTGTTGCATTGTTTTGTTTGTGTAGGGAAAATGTTCTGTGAACTCTTCTGTACTCAGCACCCATTAAATCACCCTCTAGAACTGCAGAGAACTGAATTTGATAACCTCAGGGGGAGGGGACAGTGTTTTTGTGCTGCTACCTTAAGGGTGTCACTGTTTCTTTATCTTTTCTAAGTAGAAGTGGTTTTGTCAGCTTCAGTAAGTCATCTAGGAATTAGAGGTGGTTTTCATTTGTCAGAGCAGTTGTGCTAAAAGGTCTGTGTTGAGTGAAGTGAGGGCATATAAGCATTAGTGTGACATGATGGGCTGCACTGAAGGTGAAAGAAGGGCTGTCTTTTATGCTGTGTGTTTTAGGACACTTAATCTTGTGGTCATCCACTTTAACTGAATCATCCCAATTGGCAGGAATAGTCTTTTTACAGGGCTAGGAAATGAGAAGTGGGTTACAGTGGATTTGAGATCCTAGGCTTGAAGACCCAAGAGACTGGGAGTGTTGAAGATGTGAATCAGTTTGGGGTTTGTTACACACATCCAATGAGTGGATGAACTTCTCTCACTCAGGATGACCACATGCATAACCCAGTGCTCTGTTGAGTGAAAGACAGATCATTTTACTTTGGATAAAGAGTTTTCTGTATGGGATATAAATTCCAAGAAATAGCAAGTTTTTAAAGAGTATTTTATAATACTGGAGAATATGCATTCTCTAATATATATAATATTAGAGAATATGCAAGCATAGCATATTTTATCAGGATTAACAAGAAATATCTGGGCATGCCCTACTTTTATATTATTGAAAAATAAATGTTTCATGGCAATAGAATGTTAGTTTCCATCCTTCACAGGCCAATTTTGACCTAACCTTTGAAGGCTAATCTCTACAGATAGCAGCTGATGAAGCTTTGATTCTGCAGGAAATGTGTTCCAAGCTCAGCTGAAAAACATCTGGTAGGGATGCAGGAACCAGAGCTGTGCTGCTGCTGCTGCTGCAGGTTCATAGAGGCAGTGAGGCACTTTGTGTAGCTGCAGAGGAGCCTGTAGAGGGGCTGCTGTATTTATTAGCTCAGCAGTCCTACTTGTGCCTGCCAGTTTCCACAGTCCTCGGATATTAGCCAGCCTTGTTGGCAAGTAAATGTTCTGCTCTCTATCCACCTCTCTCTTCATCTTAAACTACAATTTTAGGGGAATCACATGTTGCCCCTTTGTCAAGTCATGCAGTATTTCTCTTTTAAAGGAAAGTTATTAGCAACTCTGTAAATAATATTGTTTGCACAAGTTCAGCAGATGGTATGTAGTCTTGAAAGTGTCACATAGAGAAAATGTTAAAATGAAGATTTTAAAATCTGCTGATCTAGTGATAAAATTCACCCCTAAGTCTAGTGGTTGAGGTCTCATTGTGATGCTGTGAGCTTGGCCCTTGCACTGTAAGTTCATCCAGACTATTTCATGTGTTGCTGTTTAGTGTTGCTTGGCAACTGCAGACACTTTAATGAGCCTTGTACTTTCAGGGAGGTGAATATTCCTCTTTTTGTGTTGGGATATGGAGGAAAGTATTGTTAGTCCTAGTATAAATTTTCCTTTCATTGATAACTGATCTCTGTTCTATAAAGTCATTTGAGACACTTGAATTAAAACAGTGGCTAAGTACAAGATTTTAAACTATTCCCATTCAGCTGATTGGTGCTCAAAGTATTCTTGGAGATTCTTGACTTCAAGCTTTTCAATTCCTCAGCCTGAAATTGTGAATAATTATCCTGCAAAAATTCTTGCCAATCTTGTGAGTGAAAGGGTAGATAACCCTGGCTAGAAGTACAGAAAAAGGGCTATTGGAAGAAACTAATCTGAATTTAGGAACTGTTATGAACTTTATAAACTGAAGTTGTCTGTATGGTACTATGGGGAAAAGAGTGATTTTGGCTGCATGGAACACAAAAGGCAATTTATTCCCTATATAGCACACAGCATGAGAGATCCTTGTTTTAACTAGAAAAAGACATAAATGGATGTGGTTTTCTGAGGGGAATGGTAAACTAACTTAGCATTTTTAGCTCACAAATTATAAATTCTCTGTAGTATGCATATGCTTATAGTTGTACTTCAGTATTCTTGTGAAAAATGTTCCCTTCCATCTCTAGTTTTTGTCTGGTGACCACTTCATATTTATTTTTGTCTAAATCTTTTGTATTTTGATGACAAAGAAATTGACATCTGCTTTTCGATAGTAGTATATGACTTCCAGTAACAATTACAATTTGAAATTATGTTTTCAGTCTAGTTTTAAAAATCCTTTAGAAGGAAGCAAAATATAATATTCATAAACACAAATGTTTAGTTGTATTTTTGGTTACATATTTTTCACATTTGGTTTTTCAATTTAGGTTTTTCCCTATTTAGATAAAAATATGCATGATTTTCCTTTGCATTTACTTTTTCAAATCACACAGCATGTCTCTCCATTCTTAAGTCAATGTGCTTTGTCATACAAAAATATTCATTCACCCTTAATTAATGTTCAACCTAATTTTATAACACAGAATTGGTCTCACAGGGCCCTGCACTACCATTACTTATGCAATGCTTATTTTATATTTCCTAGTAATTTAAAAAAGATGTGTTATGTGACTGAACTTTTCAGATGACACAATCCTGGAGTAACACTGTCAACAATACTGTTTGCATTTGGAAATGGGCACAGTAAGCACTGAAGAGCTGTATAACATCCTGAAAATGAACAGCACCTGTGACACAGGGTTCTAAATCTGTTGGCTGTATAGTCTGTGGACAGACTTTCTAAACCTGCAGCATAGTTAGGTACCTGAATTTAACCTGATTGCAGTAGTGAAAAATCCCCCTAAGTCTGATGCTGTCAATGAAAGATGCAGATATACAGCATTTTCAGAACTAAACTGGTTTTGTGCATGTGTCTAAGAAAGGGAAATCTCATTTATTCATATGTAAGGTTTTAAATTTAATTCCCATTTGTTCTTTCTATATAACTACTACAACTTGTCAGGCAATTTATGCTCGTGGTGTGTGTGAGGGGGATGTTTCAGTGAAATGGATCTGAGTTACATGGAGGGGGGCATGCAAAAGGCAGAACCCTGCTTTTCTCACATGATCAAATTTGTTGGATTGCAGTGCTCGGGAGAAGCACTGGCATAGTTTTATGATGCAGAAAGAGTTTTGCTACTACTTTGACCACAAGAGTGTGGGACTGATATTATGGTAATGTGCTTCAGGCCATCCCTCTGCTGTGATTAAAGAAAATAATTTTCAGTTGTCTGGGACTCCACTGTATGGTTCATTTTGCACAGAGTATGCATGGTGGTGAGGGAATGAAAGGCAATATGCAGGAGTGTTCCTTAGTCATAGATAAGAAGGTGTAGAAACAAACAGCCAGGCCAGCAAAACAGCATGCATTCCTTTCTATAAAGTATATGACTTGTGAAGGATGTCTTACAAGACTGAGAATAAATAGCATACATTTTTAATATAATTATGTAAGCTAAAATAAATATTTTACATTTATTATGCATAATAAAATAATTAAACAACATTCTGTAAGGGAATTATGGCATCTGAAAGTCCAACTGCAGACGGATTCATTGCATATTTTCAGCAGCAGCAGCCGCATGACTTAGGAGGAGTTACTCCACAGGGGCTACTTTTCTTTTTTTGGACAGCATCCCTAGGGAGTTCCTATTTCTGTCTGACTTACAGTATCTGTTCATAGGTTGTAAAGACCAGTTTATAATACACTCCAGGATTTGCACCTAAGTCATAAGAATGTGCAAAGTAAGTGTTTTCTCTCTGTTTTGGTGAATTCAATAACTTTTAGGTATGATGGCATCAGCTGTGCACTATTCCCTTATTACATCAAGGATAACTAGGGACTACTTTACAGATGAGGTAAAAATACATACTAATTCATAGCAAAACTGAAAGGCCATTTAGGCAAATTCTACATAAAATGATGAAAACAGTTTATTTATCATTAAAACATTAATATCAATATGCTCTTTGTAACCAGTGAAATTTAATATGCCTGTATAGGAAATAACTAGGTAATACAGCTATATAGGGTGATGAGGATTCCAGGTGGCAACCAGCATTGCACTATGGGAGAACACTTTTATATATATACATCACAAAGGCAGAATTGGAAAAAGAATGGTGCATATACTTTGTACAAATACAAAGTTGTTAAGGAAAATAAAGCATGTATGTAATAGAGCAAACAGGGCCTTCGGGAAGTACTCCAGCTTCTGTAGTGCTCAGCAGCAGGAGTTGAGGATATCCAGTGCCTTGTGCTAGGAGACTTATAAACAAATGAAGATACAAGTTTAGAGAGACATTCTGTCAGTGCATGGGCACAGATCCCAGATGAAAACTCAGAATATTATTTTCCCCTTAGTTTTTAGTAAACATTCAGATAAAATATTTGGAAATATTTCTATTAATCTGGAATAAAATACGCTGTAACATTTAAGTCTTTAAAAGAAAAATAATCTGAAATAGAATTTAGATATAGTTGCAAAAACACTTTAATTATTCCAGCAAATACGTGGCGTACAAAACAATGGTCAACATTATTCCCTTTTTTAATGTTTCTGTGGCTTAATAAAACCTCTTATATTCACCTAAGTTATAGCATATAGTTTATGTGATGAAATCAGATTAAAAATATGCAGTGTTGCAGTAGCATCAATGCAGATCAGTTATCAGGTTAACCAGTTTAAGCAGATGTGATTCCTAACACTTGGAATGGCAGAGCACACAGGTAATAATGTGACCCTTGCTCCAAAGTGTCTGTGCTGTCTGCACTGACTGAGAGATTGTGTCTCTGCAGTTTTGGACAATCCTTGGTGCCAGTGTATGAAAGAACTTGGACTCCCTCTCTCAAAGCTGTCCCCTTCCAATGTCACTGCATGGAGTGCTCAAGAGAATGTGTACATAAGGAAACACGATTGTTCCTTAGGGAAAGAGAGGTGCACAAGCACACACGTGTGCATTGGCATGTGTTGACTTGGTGGCTGTGTTCCTCTGGGAAGTTGCCATATTAAGAGGCCTTGGCACAGCATAAAATACTGTCATCATGTTGTGAGCTCCTCCACATTCTGTATTTGTAATTAAAAGCATAGTAAATGCACTCTACTTGGTAGAAGGGTGGTATGGTCTTTTACTAATTTTAATGGCTAATACTTGTTAAAGTATCATCAATATAAAAGTATCATCAATAATTCCGTGAGCCTTGGTACCTCTTTTGTTGTTTTGGGATTTTTTTTTTCTTTTTTTTTTATTTATTTATGTATTTTATTTATTTATTTATTTACTTGTTTGTTCTTAGGGGTTGGTTTTTTCCCCCTATTGCCACTCTAAGAAAGAGGAATTAAAATATGTCTTTTTAACTCAATGGGTCTGTGATTCTCATGCTAACACTGAACTTGGGACTTTAGGGATGTGCCCAAGTGGTGATGCCATTGCAAACACTGATAATACTATTCTAGTCTCATTTTAGGTTGAGTCCTTTGAAGGACAACTTTTAGGGATCTATTTAAGCCTAAATGCTGTGCTAAAATACTCAAAGGAGTCTGCTGAGTTTAATGTTACTGAGACTTGAAGCCATTTCAATATCAATGTAAAAATTAATATCTGGTTTCAGCATCTCTTTGTTACAGCTTCTCTTGATACGCCAGCACTTTGTAAATTGTTAAAACTTTGATTTAAGTTCTGAAAAAATATTGTTAGTCTCCTGATTTCTTTTTAGTAGTCACTGTCTTTCCCTTACTGTTCAATTTGGGCTTTGTCCCTAAATGTTTCTGAGGCAGCCCCTTCCCTGCTGAACTGATGCTGTTTTTTCTGAATCAGTGTCCAAGATACTTAACCCAAAACCTTGAAGTATTGGTGTCTAGGAAATATGAATAAGACCACTTCATGCAGTGGGCAGATTAATGTAACTAATGTATTCTTTTATCACTTTTTATCTTCTCTCTGTCCTCACACTTCTTTTTTTGCTATCATATGTAGTCATCACTGTCTCATCTATTCCTCATGCTTAAAGAGCATAAATATGTTGTCATAAATACATGTGTATTTATATTTAATATATACTTAATTCATGTTTATCAATCTGAAATATCAGCATATTATTCAAATTAAAACAATCCTAAGTATGTTGTATTTTGATAGTGAATAAAATTTTAGTATTAACCTCAAGATGAACAGCAATGCCGTGGTCTTAATATAGCATGTAGTAGCAAAAAGACCTGTAATTTCCTATTCTTACAGTTCTTCTGATAAAAAAGTGCAGTGAAGATCTTTTATGACTACAAATAAACTTTCATTTGTTACAATGGTTTGATCTAAAAATAATCATTGGCATCATAGCTTAATTAATGTGAGCCTTTTGTGTAAAACATATTTTAAAAAATATTAAAACAACCGTAGATGTTTTCTTTGCTCTTGCCTGGTAGCAGAGAATAAAAGAATGAATTTGTTAATTTGTTTGTTTCTTTTGCCATTCCTTAATCCCCAATGCAATCATTATAAAAGGGCCAAAGCTATCTTTGGGGGTGATGAAATCTACAAGGAATTATTATTATTATTATTATTATTATTATTATTATTATTATTATTATTATTATTATTATTATTATTATTATTATTATTATTATTATTATTATTATTATTATTATTATTATTGCTGCTGCTGCTGCTGCTGCTGATATCTACCATCTAACTATGTGGCAGGTAGCTAGCAGTCTGAAATCACTTTGGTAGCAGTACAGGTCTCCAAGATAAAAATTGATAGACACAAGCCTGTTGTGTTGTGTGGGGTTTATTCTCCAGGCTATATGGCTACTACCCTGTAAAACAAGTTCCTGTGTTACTGCTGTCTTTGTGACAACTTTCCCTCTTCCTCCTTCATGTGTGACATACAAAACAGATTAAATCTGGGGAAGTCACAGAAAGCAAGTTCTGTTCTGAAGTCCCAGAAAGAGGTATACTCTAGTGCAAGGGGTGGAAAGGGAAAGGTTTTTTCTGTTTAAAGTCTGATGAAAATGAGATAAAGAGAGGAATTGCTGAATAGCAAGTAAAATAGGGAAAGAAAAGAGCTTTTGTGTTTGAGAAAAGCTTGCCACTTAGATACTTTTAATGCATTAGAAATAGTGAGCAATTTTCCAGATAAATTTGGCATTGTTAGAAATTCCTGATTTATGAAAGCTGAATAAAATTCCTTGCGCATTCCAGCAGAGTTGCCCTTGTCTCTGTACCAGCTTCTGCCCAAATTCTCCTGGAGAGGTATGTTGGGGCACTTTGGGAGCTCAGATACTAAAGCCCCTGTCACCACCCCAGGGTTCCCCTCCTGCAGAGTGGAAGCGCGGGCTCAATGCGCTGGGCTGGCACCTCTGCAGTGTGGCTGGAGGCACCACAATGTGATATGGTGGGAATGAGGCTCTGGAGCAGCATCAGCACCTGGGGTGTGGAAGTCTGGTGCTCCTGGCCACCCTCTTCCCTGTGTTGTGGGTTACCTCTATGGGCTGAAAGCTCATCTCTGAGAACCTCAGGTTTCTGTTTTGGAGAGGGAGGCATTAGAGATTTGGGAGCTCAGAATTCCAACAATGTTGCTTTGAACCTGGGGCTTCAAAGTTGCTGCTTAGTGTTGGCCAGGGGAGCGCTTGTCTCAAGGTTCGCATTGTTGCCTTTTCTCCTTCCTGAGCAGCTGGGAGAAGGTGTTGCATTCTCCATAGGAAAATGGGGCATGAGGAAGACAGGCCATTTGGTATACAACAGGTCACCATCCCTAAAACCATTTTGCAGTCTCTCTTGTATGGTACTCTACTTTATTCTCATAAGTCATGGATCAGGGATCCCTATTTCTTTGAGGCTTTGCTTACAAAAAGACAATCTGGAGAGGAGCCTGTTGTCCTGTAGTAACTTATTAAGTTGCTTATTACAGCTATTTTGTCCCTGGTTGGGATGATCTTTGTGGTTTTGCTAGGCCTGTTTAGGTCTGAATAATAGCTGTAGATGTAGCTGAGACTTCTTAGGGAATAACCAGCACATAAAGCACTCTGTTTTGTTATTGCAAGTGATGGAGTGCTGCTCTGGTGTTACCTTTTTTTTATTTTTAATATGTTTTAAAATGTACTGTTTGAATAACGGAAAAGGATTAAGGGAAGAAAATGTATATGAACAAAAGGTTGCTCTGCGTTCTTGGATGCATTGGATCAAAGCTACTTTTTACTTTGTGTCTTCAGAGAAAAGATGAGGTTGTTACAGCACACCTCATCATCTCCTCAGCAAGTTAGGTATGCTGAGGCTTAGTATGCCTAATGCAATGGAAAAGCTAATGCAACAATGTTCTTTCTCCCACTCCCATGGGTCAGGGGATTGGAGACATTCCTTGATATTTTCCCACCTTTTTTGTAAGTGCACAGGTTTTTTTCCTAGGTTTCTTTTTCGTTCCAACTGATCAAACCACCCAGCTCACTGTGGTTCCTAGAATATAGGTCCATACCCATATATCCACATTTTTAGATAATGCATTAAAGTGATACTTCTCCTGGTGTTCTTCAGCATTGCTATCTTTTTTTTATATATTTAGTGATGTTATCATTTAAAACACACAAACTCTTCATTTCATAATACTCTAAAATTATTTGTGTTATAATCCTGTAAACACAGCTGGTGGTTCTACTGATATCCTAGACTGCCTGAACATCATCCCATGGTTCATTGTGATATTGCTAATACCCCTTAAAATATAGTATTTATTGTTTTATGTTTTAACTTCTGTGCATGCTCCTTCAATCCCCATTCAAGATAATTATGGATTCTCTCTAACTGTAGCATGGGACATCATTTATTCTGCTGCAAATCCCATGTGGAACTGTGTGAGCTTCTTCAAAACATTTCTGTTGAAATTTTGCATGCACAATCTACAGAGCAAACAATACTTAGAACCATTTTGAAGTTGTAGAAGGTATTGTAACTACTAAAATCAATTCCTAAGTTCTGATGATGTTTCTTTAGAAAAATATGGTGTTTCAGACATATTTTTGTTAACAAGCTCTTTTTAAAGTACAGAGAACCATTTTTATTAGCAAATTTTGGAGAACTCTCATCTGGGTATTTTAACATATAAGAAGCCATTAGTAATTTGTTTTGGTTTCAGAAAAAAAAGATGTATCTTTAGCTCAGAAAAGCAGAACTTTTTTAATCAGTTGACAAGGATTGTTTTTTAGCCTTCTGTCCCTAATTTATTGTGAGACTTGTGCCAGCCCATCCATCCATCTTTCACCCATTTCTTTAATAACTTTTTAAGCTGCTGGCCAGTTTCAGTGAAAACTGACACCCTGTAGTAGCTGCTGAGATAAATTAAGTTCATGTTTCCTGAAAGAGGTGGATGAGAAGAGGAGTGAAAAAAAATCACGGAGGACCAGTCAGGCAAAATTCAGCTGTCATGCATTCTTCTGTTTTACAATCCAGCCTCACCACCCAAAACAACTGTTTTCTTGGATGGGGATATCCTGAAGGAACATGTTGGGGAGCTGTTGTTTGCTGCGTTGGTGCACTGGGAGATTTAGTGAACAGGTCATGAATGCATAGGAAATCATGCTTCAGTTGGTACAATGCTCATCTGCAAAGTATTGAGTCCCAAATTAACTGTTTGTTGCAAATTGTCAGGATACATCCTTTTTAAAGGTAAAATTTAAAAGGTATTTTTGAAAGGATGAGACCCCCAAAATCTGTGCTTTTCTTTAGAAAAAGGGATCATTTCAAAAAGATTTATACCCAGGTGATTCAGACCAGTGACATTTCTTGCTGAATAGGGGGAAGCTTCCCACTGTGGAGAGATTGTTCCACAAGTGCTTTTTTTGGCACTTTTTTCTATAATTCATTCACTGATAGACTGACATATTCATAGATCTATATAGATGTATTTACTTCAGGAAAAAGAAGCAAAGTTTGAAGAAATGGTAAGTTCTTTTTACATGCTGTTAGTGATACTGAGCATCTACAAATTCTCATCTCATAGTGTCCAGTGGCTCTGTTCCTATTTGAAATTCAGCCTCTTCATTTACGTGACTAAATGTGACTTTCATCACATTTTAATTTGAATTTTAATTACTAGTCTTTAAGATTTTGATCAGCACTAATAAATTATAGCACAGTCATATGGTATTTAGCTGATTGATTTTTGCATGCTGAAATATAGTCATTTTGGAGAGCAGTAAAACTTTTAAGTGGAAGAAATGTTTCAAAGATAAAGGAATTTGTATTGGATTTGTTCACTTTTGTCAGACCTGAGAGGAAAGTCCTAAATATGAGCCCTTGTGAGGGCAAAGCAGGTGTCTGCTATCCAATGTGTTTTAAATAAATGCAGGGACAGCAAGTCAGGCAAACAAGGCCAGTGAGTGCAGCTTTTGGGAATAGCTTTGTGTTTCTTGGTGGTGGTGCAAGAGGTGAGATGAGAATGCAGTATTGGGTGATGGTAGCTCTGTTGGTACTCTGTATTGCAGAACTTGATTCTAAAAGGCAAATACTTGTTTTCTGAGTTCTTTTCCATTCGCATCTGTTCCTGGCTTCCTCTTCTGTTTGGATATCTTTTCTCTTAGAAGTCTACAACATAACATCAGGAGAATCCTTATTTTCTTTTCCTGCTCTCAAGTGCCCATTTTTAGTTTCAGTTCACCAGTAGCGTGGCAGGAGTACTGTAACAGAAAGGATTATAACTAAGCCCCTCTCCATCTAAGCATCTCTGTTCCATAGCTCAGTTGGGAGTCAGCTCTCACTGGCTGGTAAGTGTGTACTGTCACAGGGTCGATAATATAAAACAAAAACAAGGCCACTGGATAAAATCGTGGCTCCACTGATGTTATTCACGTTCCTTCCATGTCCTCAGTGAAGTGACAATTCTCACCTGTCATGAAGGTACCTGTTTCTTAGGAAGGAGAGAAATGGAAAGCCAGGGAGCTGGCAGCACCTTCCACAAGACTTTGTATCCTGAACAATAAAAAAGTTCAACTAGGCAAGTAAGTAGTGGAATTGAAAACCAATTATTTCTACTTTTCACTTGATTTTCAGAGAGGATCTGATCTCTTAATCTTGCCAAAAGACATCTAAATCCAGAAGCATGTACTCCTTTTGGAGTTTCTGTTTTTCTGTTCTCTCTCTACTTGAGTTTGCAAGTTCTTGCACAACTGAGTGAAATCACTGAGGCATGCTCTCAAGTCTTTGTCCTGGGGAAATGGCTATGTCTGCCTCAAGACTTTTGGTACATTTTTTAGGCAAGCAAGCCCCACTTCCTGTATTTTTGGGTATGTGTTAGAGGCCTGAATATTAGACAACTCAGGATTCATTTAGTTCATAATGAACTGCTGTCTGCAGCCTCATTCAACTTATTGTTTAGGATTCTCAGCTGAAAGGGCACAGGACAAATTGTTTAGAAGCCTGTTGTTTGGATTTTCTAAGAAAATTATATGGAGAACATAACTGAAAACAGAAGAGTGTTTCTGAAAGCAGGGATTAGATCTGCTTTTGGCTCCTGGCAGTTCCTTGCTGTCTGATGGCAAAGTTTCAAAAGAAAGGGTTGATGAACGATATTTTGTGCCAGCTAATATACTTTCCTGGGACAGAGGACAGAACTCCACCTTCCTCAAGATAAGGGCAGCCCTAAACTTGGGAGTTTTACTCCTAGAATGGTTGCGTCATTACTATAAAGATAGGGGCAACATTGTTTCCTTTTCCAAAGCAGATTAGAGTGTCTGATGTTGCCTATTGGTGACCTACATCTTTCTTTAGAAGCACTAGATACCTAATTTATGCAAATATTGAGACCTACATCAGTTCTTTATTGTGTCCATTAATTGCATTGTTAATATGAATGGTTATGGAGGACAGACTAGGTTGCCATCTCATACTGCCATGCCCAACAGTGCACCTAAACCAAAAGCTTTCTACACTGTGTTACTGATACCCTGTCTCCCAAACCTATCACTACTCTTTTTGCCTATTGTCTGATTATCATATCCTTCTCAATACTTAGATTATATTTTTTTAGTGAGGCCAAAACCATTTTCTTTGTTGTTTCCCTGTACAGGAATTGGTGTATCATTATCATGTTGTGCTGTCCTCTCAGGTCAACATGCTGTGCAGTGAGAATGTACCAGCTTTCTTGGAGCTACTTTTTGATTCATAAACATGGGATTAAATATCACCAGAGGAATATAAGAAAGCCTGTACTGTTGTGGTGAAACCTTATTGTTGCCAGGACTGTGATACTGTTTAATGACTAAAATCTCAAAGAAGGTGTAAAAGCTGAGAGCCTGCCTTCAAGTTGAAGTGCAGTATCAGTGCCTAATTCCTATAGTCTCCTTAGAAAATCTTATCTCTCCCTTATGGACTAGTAGTCCAATACCTTTCATGAAAATTGAATGCATATAAACAGAATTTTTCAAATATGTATACAATCTTAAGTGCCATTAGAATCAACCTTGGCTTTGATTTTAAACCTGACCTTCAAATGTGTGTCTCGCTAAATGCATTTCTGGGTGCATTTTTTTGTTTTGTTTTTGGAGATCATGTCACTGTTATATAGCTGAAGAAAGGGTAGTACTGAAAGAAATGCATCCTGGAATGCAAGTGGAACTATTTAGACTCTCTTCTTAAAGCACAGTTTCTTTATCTATACCCATCCAGTACTTAGAAAGGAAGGATTTCAAGATATTATGAGCTATATTCTTCTCTTACTATTCACCTCATGTTAGTGAGCTGCTGGTCTGCAAACTCATGGAAATAGCACTGAAACAGAGACTACTTCCATCTCTGCAGCAAAAAACCCCAAACTGTATGCATCTGATAACAAAAAGGAAACAAATACAAAGAGATAGATTTTTTTTTCCTAAATTTCTCTTATTTACTTAATTTATATTCACTTTTGGAAAATACATGGATTGTTTATAATAGTTGTAGAGTAAACTCTTGTGGCCTTTAAGGATACATATGGATTAATGACTTCTCAAAGTATTGTTTTACAAGAGTGCTTCAGCATTTTTAGGGTGAGTGCTTAGTTGAAATAGTCACTAAGGGCATGTTATTCACATAGGCATTTTTTGCACCAAACCTGTGTATTTTTTATTATCTATGCATTCTGACTTGAATGACTAAGGTCCTTTCATATATGTACATATAACATTAAGCTTGTGACTAGGTCCAGTTGTTCGAAAGTTAGTAATGTTCCCTAGAATCTCATTCTGAATTAGCCCTTTAAGGACTGCATTACTATGATATGATGCAATATAGATTCAAAGGAATAGTTTAGCTAAGATGAGGAATGCAGAGTCTTTTTGGTATATTCTGTTTGTTTGTTTGTTTTTAAGAGTGCAATATATGTTTTCTTTAGCTGTAAAAGCACAATCAAGGCAACATGATAAGTGAGTCAGTGTTGTAAAAGTAAAACTAATTTTGCCTTCACTCACATGAGCTATAGAAGGAGGAAGCTTTATTGTCCCTGGGAAGGTGATAAGGCAGAGTAATTGTATATTATACTGTCCTGGAACATCTGCCTGAAGACTGTTGGAGCAATTCATCTATCATGGACGATACAGCATGTTTTGTCTTTCTGCTTTAACCCATCCCCACTGCTGGCCTGCACGAAGGTTTTGATAGGGACTGTGCCTGGGCTGGGGCTCACATTAATCAGTCCCCTTGTTCAACACTCCAGCTGACATAATTACAACCTGCGCACAGCAGTTATTCAAGTTGAGTCCTTGTCACTCGTGGTGCGAAACTACACAGCTCAGATCCCGAAGGAGATTGCCTTATCACACAGAACAAGGGCTCACAGGAGTTGAAGAGAATAGAAATGGGAAAATGTCTTCCGGGAGTACTATATATTCCTTTAAAATAAGACATTTGAGAGACTTACAAGGGACAAAGAGAAGCATTGTGCAAGGTCTGAAATGAACAGGTTATTATTTTTAAAAGGATTACACAGGCCATTTTTGTGAAATGGACATGCATTATTAAATAAATTCAGTGATCTCTCTTATCATTCAGTGGCTCTGCACTATTAGTTTTCTTCAGAAGAGATAAAATAGTTTTTGACTTGTATAAGCTTTAAGTATCTCTCTGTAGAAATCATCAGAACACAACTAATAAAAGTGCTCATATTGTACCAGTAAAATTGGCACACACATAAGGGAAGACCTGCGAGGATCAGAGTTAAGGGTGAAGGAAGAAGCATGCAAAAGGGCTTTCGAAGATGAGCAAGTTCATTAGTTTCTGCTGTTGTATGATACCAGAGTGTGAAAGGTGAAGCTAAAGAGAAAGTTTCATATTTTGCCATTCTTCCCTCTTTTCATGTTAACCCTCTGTGGGAAAAAAGACAAGTCCATAACATTATCTATGATAATGAAAGAAATTTATTTTCATGTAATATGATGGGGTTAGTTTTATATGGTGGTGGGCTTTTTCTTTAAGACAGAACCTTTGCATACATGATTCTAGGATAATTTGTTTGGTATTGGTCTATAAAATTTCTCAATATGACAGGATTTAATTGGTATCCAGAAGGCTTTTGCCCCGGCATTTAAATTTTTTTCTTCTTGGGTCAGGTTTTTGAAGTAACACCATTCAGGCTGTTGCTATTCTTCTCAATCAATAGATCTAGAGTGTTGCCCTGATTTTTCATCTAATTAAAATCATGTTATGTCTGTTAGACATAATTGTGTATTGTTAAAAGCACAGTAAAAAATGTGTCTATTCTGGGTGGTCCAATTTTAATCTAATACTTTTACAAGACAGCTTATCTGCAACTTTGAATAGTCTGAAGTGGAAGTGCAGTGCAAGCTACCTTCTACATTTTCCATAACATATAGGTATGTTAGGTGAGTCAAATACATAGTTCAGTGCTTTCTTTACATTTCAGTATCTTTTGGTTAAGTACACAGCACATTAATTTTGATGTGTAGGTCTCCAGTGAAAGTCCTTCTACATGAAAACTGAACTGCAGTTTCTTACTGAGCTGCCAGGCGTCCTTATAGGCAAATGTACTCTTGTAGGAACAAAAATCACGTTTTGCTTGCTCCTTACTCTTAAAACCAGTTCTTCTGGAGTGAATGATGTCTGTGAAGTAAGCTCAAAGTACAGAGCCAAATGCTGCATTTACTTACATTTGTGCAGAAAACGGCATTATGAGAACATAATCTGAAGAGAATGATGTTTCTCTGATATATGCTTTCAACACACATTTTAGGCTAGATAATCAATCATGCCTCCAATTAAACACCCAAATTTGACTTTCAGAATCTAAGATGGTTTTGCAGTATTGACAGCCAGGAAGAATATATTTTAATTTGCAGACTGAACAAATTTCCATGACATCATGGAAGCACAATAAATGGCTGATCTCACAATGACATTTTTCAGACTTGAACTGTACTTCTTGGAGACTTTGAGCCCAGAAAAAGCCTTAGGCTCAGCCAGTCTGACCTTCTACAGAAAACAAACTGCATAGGTGCTTTTTTCCCAGTTTGCTCTGTACTGAACCTCCTACTTCTGACTGAATTTTATGATCTAGAAACATATTCAGGTTTGATCTGAAAACAGGCAAAGTCGTAGAACCAAAGTTGTTGAACCACAGCTTCTCTTCTGTGAAAGCATAATTGCTGAAGAAATTGTGCTTTTTTTCTCAGTTGAATTTGACTGTAACTTGTAGTCATTGCTTTTGGTTTTGTATAGATTTTCTCCAGGATAGGTTGTCCCTTAATCACACCTTTATTCCATGTTAAAGCTCACGGGCCGAGCTTAAGTGTAATGAGCAAAACAGAAGGGGGTTTTATTGAGTGTTTTAGAGGTTTTTTACCCCACTTAACTTCTTTTTCTATTTATAATCACTTTGTGGCTGTTTGTTCCCTTTTTTAAATATAGGCAGGAAGTAGATATTCTAGAATTAGTTTCTCCAGTGTCACAAAGAAAACATTGCATCCCTACATTTGCTTGCTACTTCCTTGCTTATCCACTAAATATAGCATGGGGCCTTTTCTGCTTATAGCATCACACTAGAAATTGACGTTAAACTGATGGTCCATTAATCCCTAAATAATTTTCAGTGTCACAGCTTTTCACAGCATTGTCCAAGTTACTTGCATGCACTGTGCAAAGGTGGGAGAGCTAACATGTAATTGTGTGTGTACATGTTGTGATTGAACACGCCTGGCTTCTGCGACTGCTCTGTATGATGACAGCATCATCCTTATTAATCATGCTGCCAATTACCGTGTTGTCTGCAAATTTTATTAGCAGGGATTTTATATATAGTTTTGGCATGCATAACAAAAGTGAATCTTTCAGACAATTATTGCTGATTCCTTGGATAAATTGGAACATTTGAAATGAGGAAGAAAATGACCATCTCTTTTTGCATGGGGGGTTGGGATAGGGCAAGAAGAGGCACTGTATTAGCATTAAAAAAACCTACTTTGAGCAGAGATCGTACAGACCACAGTGCCCTGGGTATGAATCCAGGCTGCAAAGCAACAGGATCTGTCCTCTAGGGAACTGTGTTGTCACTAAAATGGCTGAAGGAACTGACACGAAGGCCAGTTGGACGAAGTACCATCTGCATCTGAGATTGACAGGCAGCCTTTAGGGTCTGTTGCTATCATTTCTGACTCCAGCAACATTAGGAGTCCAGTTTCATCTTGTGCAGCCGCTAGATTGCACACCCTTTCCTAGGCTCCATCTGCACTTCTATATCTGTGAAAATACTTTATGTGTTCTGAGGATATACAAACAGACTCCACAGAATTGTTCAGTTACTTTATGTGGTCATTAAAAGAAGTACAATAGGAAAAAAATTGATGTTGAAAGGAAATGCGTGTCTTCAATTAAATTCATCCCAGCTTTTTTAAAAAATGGATGTTTTCCATGGCCTCATTTCAGCAAGGTATTTGATCATGTACATAAATTTAACCTTGTGAGTCATTCTTTTGAAGTCAATGGGGGCTGCTTGTACTTAAGCCACAAAAATGCGTAAGTACCTTGTTAAATCAGAGCCTGTGATACCTATAAGCCCAGTCTCCATCCTCACACCACTGCAGAGATGCTGTTTCTCAGACCAACCTCTCTTTTATGCCATCTGCTCTAAGAAGAAAGGAAAGGGGGAGGGTGGAAGCCCAGGAACAATGGAGTGATTATTCTCAGTTACTGTGAAATAGATGAACTCCACCTGCTATTTCTGCCACTTAAACCTTAGCTGACACAGTGCAGCAGTGCAGTGTGCTCGGCAGACCCCTGCATCCCTCATGCTGCAGGCACACAGGCCCTTGAGCTGGGCCATCACAGAGACCACTCTGCCTGCAGCAAAGTGGAAGCCAGAAGTTCTAGAAAACATTACAGAGAGTTTTCAGAAGCAGATCAGTCCTATAAAAATTTGTTTGGTTGTTCTTGTTTTGTTTTTGGTTCCCCCTTTCTTTGTTTTGCTTTTTTTTCTTCTCTAGCCAGTAAAAGGAGACACTGAGCCTCTCTCAGAAGAGCTGCTGGGCAGACTCACAAGCTGAGCAGCCCAGCCCCGCACAGCACCTATGGGGACAGTGAGGACCACAGCACACATGCAGAGCTGAGGCACACTTCCATGACTTTCTGTACCCTTTCCACCCATTCCTTCCAAGTCTAGCAGTTTGGACAGGTTTCTATCTACAAGCCTCTTCTTTATTTCTTTCTCTATTTCTTGTAGAAAATGGAATTAATGGAAGCATTTAAGACAGGATGCCGTAATTCCTTGGAGTCACAGATGGGTTTTCTCCTGGAAAAAAATAATGTTTTCTTTGAATTGTGGAGTCTGTTGTTTGCCATTTTTTTAGCAAAAATATTCTGAAAATTCAGGAGTAGATCTAGATGCCAACACTGGGTCTACACTGCAGTTTTTGTTCATTGTGCAGGGTTGTAAATGGCTTTACAGATTCCTCAGAGGTAAACAAGGCTAGAGTACATCTCTTGTTATTTCCCTTCAGAATTCCCAATTACCCTGAATTTGCCTTTAAAAGCACTTACTTTGGCTATCGTAATGATCAATTACTTGAAACTGGGAATTTTCATTCCAATACATTGTAAATAGAATGGCGGATCCGTAGCCAAATTACAATTTGGACATGCTAGTCTGTTGAATGGAGCTCAGATACAAGCAGTAATTATCAATCTTCTATCATTTTCTGTGCTGACGCACAAGTTTTTGCTGCTTCCCTACAGGGCTCAGCTACTTTTTAGCAGCCAGCATTGGACATCTGTCACACATACTGTATGTCATAACAAATAGATCATTACAGAAAAAAATGCAAAGCTAAAAATGTAGAAAAGCAGAAAACATTACGATTATTATCCCTGGGTGTTGGTATAATACTATCAGAATAAATCCCAAATACATTTTTATTATTTTCTTTGTGAAACTGACTGTATTATAAAATCTCATTAAAGCATGTAAATTTAGCATACTCTCTTTTATGGGCTACTCTGTATTTTCTGAGTGGCAATACATGGCAGTACATGAAAACATGGCAATACATGTGGCCACCAGGTTGTTGGGCATGTGTTTCTATGGTACTGTGGGTGTGTATTTCAGTCACCTTTTCTGGGTAGAGTTGAAAAGCTGTGAGCAAATACTCACTGCAGAAGCAGCTATGGTGGCAAAGGCATTGCTTGTCCCCAGCAGCTCGTTGCCTCTGCCCACCAGAGATCTTTAGGAACAGCACAGGGAGGTGTTTGGCAGCAGTGACACAGGCAGAGCTGAGCTGGCACTGGGACATTGATCTCCTGAGCTGCCACAGAAGGAGTCATGTGCTGCTAATTCCAGCAACAGTATCGTAAGTCACTTGAGAATTGAAGTTAGTTGCAGAGCATATCCATGTGATTGTATCTCTACTCACTTAAAACCTAAATAAAAGGTAGAACTTTTGCTTTTAAAGGCAAAGAGCAAGGAAAAAGAAACCCTGGTACATGTTAGTAGTGGGAAGGATGAGAAAATGTGTTACATTTCTTGTACATATATACATAAATATATATGTTATCAAGATGTGTTAACATTTAATAATTATTGCAGTTTTATAATGTTAGTTTCAACGCATTACCACATTTTTGGCTATCATGTTTTGCTGTTTTTTATTATTTCTTGTGCAATATTGTATTGACTTTTAGCACTGAAGAGGTAAGCTTTAGCTTTTAAACTTGCAGTCTGGATTGCCAGTGGTATCTGCAGATTATGTATTATTATGTAGCTAGTTTGCACTAACTGGCAATCAGTTTATTTTATTTTAAAACCAGAAATGTAGCTAAATCTTGAATAAGCAGGAAAGGATTTGTGGTTGGTTGATTGGGTGGTTGGTTGGTCCGTTGGTTTGTTGGTTGGTTTGGGTTTTTGCTGAATAGAAGTTGGGCAGAGTGACTGTCATTGTGGAGATTTTGATTGAATAAGCCTGTTTGTATAATATAGTTACCACAGACTGAGGTATTTTTTTCCTTTCCTGTCAAGAAAATATTGCCCGTTAGGTTGTTTACCACCACCCTACTGAATGGTAGTTTCCATACAGTTTACTGACAGCAAGAAACAAAGGCTGGCAAGAAAGGTTGCATTTTGGAAAGCAGTAATGCTGAAAACAACCTGAAAGGTCACTACATTTAACTGAGTGTACAGGAACTCTTGGTGCTGCAAGAAGTATCCAGGGATTCCCAGAATTGGCTGCAACTGGAGAACGCTGAGCATGGAGAAAGTCATGGCATCCATGTATGCAGCACTGGTGTGAAATGTGAATGTATTCAAAGCTTAAAGCAACTGGAAAGAACGTAGGGAGAACCTGATGGTTCCTCACAGTGAGTTGAGAGGAACTTAGTCTCTGTAGCTCTTCCATTGGAGATGCAGGTATCAGGAGATTCTACAGCCAAGCAAGGTGTGTTGGACATGTAGCACTGTTAGCTGAATGCAGGGGGATAAGAAATGAGACAGTTTGTAATAGGGAGAGTGATCAGCTGAAGAGTAATTTGCCTATAACTTCAAAAGACTCCTTGTTGCTCTCCATTAGAAACCATGTTTTAGTATCAAAAGGGTTATGGTTTGAGAAAAGAATCCCTGGGCAGATGTTTATGAACTGTGCTATCAGTGAGGTCAAACTAAATATGACTTTGTGTTTCTAAAAATCTATGTCTCTCCTTTTCTAGCGTCATTAAATTATCGCAATTTTGATTTAAAGACAGTTTTCCAAGTTAGATGGCTTTTTCTGTGAAAGAAATACCTGCAAACGTTTGGTGAATAACTGAGGTTAAGAATCTACAATAGTGCATGTTGTTTCATTGAGAAGCTTGCTTTCATCATAATTGCTTTTATGATGAAAGTGTCCAGAAAGTACCTGGACACTTTGCTATTTTCCAAAATGCTGCAATTTCTCTGTACTTGCAGGTTGCATAGCAGGGTATAAAGGCTGCAGAAGACCTTCAGAATGCTGTCTCTATGAGAGTGAACTTGATACATACTGACAAACAGGAGAAAAATAGAAATCTTTTCAATCAGTTGGTTGTATCGCTGTGTTTGTTTTTATGTTGTAAATAGTGATGTCAATGGAGCTGCCCTAAGTCCTTTACGTTACATGCATTTCTCTGCAGAAAGGATGTTTATACCTAATTTTCTGGAGAAGACCGTTTGAAAAAGGTTTATTTTGTGCAAATAAGAGTCCTACGAGGTGCTAAAATTTTTAAAACTTAGTGGACTGGATAATTAACATTTTGCCTCATTTGCACCTCTGAAACCTTCCATTTCCATGTGTTGCAGTAAGTATCTTTCTGAAAATGTCAGGCACTGCATAATGGAAGAGTGTTCTAATTTCAGTTTCTTGTTAGTAAATAGGAAAGAAGAATTGATTACTTCCTGCAATATTTCATTTAGCTGTTTAATACAATGCTAATGTATTGTCATGTAAAAAACTCTTAAAAATATAGAAACATTCCTATTCTGTCTGGGAAAATTTAGTGAAAAATATTTTGTGAATTTCTCTTATTTCGTTATTTTTATCCAAAACACTACGTGAAAGACAAGGACAGCAACCACAGGTCTGCAGTTAACTACTGAACTTGGCTGTTCACAGAGGCACCCAGGTAGGGTGGGAGATGTCTTTGGAGACATTCAGAAATGTTCCTGAGCAACTGGCCAAGGGTCATCCTTCCTGAGCAGCAGGGATGGACCAGACAATCTTGAGAGGTCCCTTTGAACGTTAAGCATGCTGTGATTCTGTGACTTGAGTACCATTTTAAAATTGACAAGTGATTTCCAGTTTATGATACTGGAATATGCAGCAACCTTTAATTTATTGACAGAAAAAGGTACCTGGTTGTTAGGAAGGGACTTGTAATGGCAGCATGGAATGTGCAGCTAGAACAGCAATGGGAAGTCATCGCTGTGTGGTGAACGTTAGAGACAAATGCCTTTTTTTGTCTTTTTCCAGAAGAGGTTTTCTGTTCATCTTAAATAGTAGCTACATTTCTCAGGAGAATCTTACCATCTGTCTCCCTTATTTCAAAGTGTTATCCTTTACAGAAATGTGGGAGCTCTCCTGGATGTGGAAAGTAGGCCTATGCCCTTCCCAATATAGTCTTTCATGGAGGAGGTTGTACAGGTTTGTGCATGAGAAGTATGCCTGGAAAGACTCTTGTATTTCCTGTTCATCTGCAACATACCTTAGCAGCATGTTCCATCTCCTCTTTCACTGTGTATAGCACTGACAAGACACTGAAAAATCCATACAGGCCTCCCTCTTCCCTTTAATAGGGTTTTGTGGGGTTTGCATCAAGTCTCAGACTTTTCTTCACATCTAATAAGAAAACTTACTGCAAGACATGAAAGAAAAAGAAAACTTTTCATTGTGTTTCTCTACATCAGAATTAAATGTAAATTCATTGACTGTAGCTTTAGACTGATTAAGTCACTCTAAAGAGTTCTCTTCCTGTTACTTAAGAACATGGACAAATTGACAGAAATATATAGATTTGATTTTAAAAATGGATCATAAGGATGAAAAGCATGCTTACATGAAGCAATGGTAATAGTAATTTAACTTAGAAACCTCTACTTTACTGTAGCCTTACTGAAATACAGGCTAGTCTCCTAAAACCTGCATTTATTTGTTTGTGGCTGTAATTCAGACTGGAACTCAAAAGCCAGAAAGACTTCCTCAAACGATTTTTATTGCACCGGGCTCTGTTGTCCAAATTTCAGAACAAAGGAAATCTATATTTCAAGGTTTATAAACACATGGAAGTGAATCTTATAATACAAGGCCTTTAAAATCTTAACTATCACCACCATTGCAACATTAAAATGTTTTAGTTATATTCATATCATGAGATAGCTTTGATAGAAATCCGGTGCTGTTTAAAATCCCAGACCTCTGTGTTTACTCATACAATATAAAGTGATGTATCTACACACACTTTGTCTGGTGGGGGTGTTTTGTGTCAGACATATGATAACATGCTTGTACAGTACATGAGAAAAGACTCCTAATAAAACACACATTCAAAGCACACTGAATAATTAAAAAACATTTTATATGCAGTACACTTTTGTCCTTTCATATTTAAAGGTATCACTTGGATTCAAAAGTGCTTGGATTTGCCAGTTGTTGCCATCATGGTTTACCTTATGATGGCAATTGCTGCTTTGCAACCTAATACAAGGGGCCATTTGTAATGCCTTGTGATCTCACATTCCTCATTTCTGATTAAGCCTTCCTGACCTTGTCACATGGAAAAATATGGGTTTAAATTTTTTATATCTTTATGTTGGAGTGTTTAGCGACAGATTTTTACTGATGACTGAATAAATGAGGCTTCAGGATTGCTCTGTTTAAAGTGACTGGAGCAATTTCCAAATCAAAGGAGATAGAACTGGCCTTTTATGGCTTGAACAGGCTGGGTTTTCTTCACAACTCTTACATAGGTCTCCACAGATCCTTTATATATTTCACAGAAAGATTTCAAAGTTAAAAGTTTTCTATATTTCCTTAGCATAGTATGAGAGCTGAGCTAAAAGAACACAGGTATTTTATTTCAGATTCGTATGGTCTGCTTTAATCTACTGCCCTTTAAAGTATAACCCATGATAGAAGGTTACCAGGTTGTCCCCTGCTTTCATTGCAGTATGTGTATACTGTATACCATTTTTTCCTTTTTTTTGTAAAATACGTATTTCATTTTAACAACATTTATGAGCACTGTAAGTTTTTTAGGGCTGAATCCTGAAAGATGCTGAGGACCAAGATTTTCTATATTTTTCAGTGATAAGTGTCTTCTCTGACATTCTCAGGCATCTGATCATGATACCAGTATATAGCAGATGGACATGACAGAGGGTGAGCTTTGGCAGCACCGTAAGGCAGATACCAACTTTACTATGTCCATTTCCGAGGGAGAGACAAGCATTCCAGCAGAACTTCCAAGCTGCTACTTCCAGTTTATTTTGGAGGTCTTTTTTTTTAGGTGCTTGTTACTGTAGAATTTCTATCATGATGTAGAATCATGATATCATTTCTATCATTCTATCATCTATCATTTTTATCATACTGTACAATTTCTACCCCGTGATGGGTATATAATCAGTTGCCCAAAATGCTACAGTTGTCTTACTTGAGTATTTGTGAAGTATTATGCATTTATGTAGTTTACATGAGTGTTTGTACTTTTTTTCAGATAGGCTGAATTACTGTTCTTAGTTTGGCAATAATAATAGTATATGCTAGTAAGAAAGTCTAAACAATAAACAAAACACCAAAGCAATGGTACACATGAACAGTTCTGTTCTTTTGAGTAAAAAATAAATATACTGACTATTTCTGATTGAAATAAATGGTGCAGCAGTGTATTTCATGTAGGATTAATCACTAAGTTTGAATAAGTAGGAAATTCTAATGCAAAATAATTTTGTAATTAGACTAGAAAATTTTAAAGACTAGAAATTAAAAATTACTGCCATATGGATCTCTCTGTGAATAAGGGAAATATGAATTTTTTTTTCAGAAATATTATTATAAATATTGCTTTGAAATGTGTTAAACTAATTGTATATGTAATCTGACTTTTATGCATGAAAAGTCCACTACTTTCACAAAATCTGTGTTTAAGATGTAAACCAGAATCCATGTGTATTTTCAAAAATATGTAAACTTGAGCAACTCAATTCTCTTTCCTAGGAACAGTTCACACAGTGAGATGAAAACTGGTGGAACATACTTCAGAAATCATTCACAGTAACTCCTGTTGAATTTAGGAACTGTGTAGGAAAGGTTCATGTGAGCTCAACTGGGAATATTGTAGGCATTTGTGTATTTCAGTTTTGCTAAGTAAAGATTTTTCTTTAATTAATTTCTGTTAATTCTTCTGCTTAATTTCTGTCAATCACTGACTACCATGAGAAAAATAGAAATTCTGTAAATGTGACAAATCAATCATTCTGGTTCAGATCTAATGTTCAGTTAACCTGAAACAGCTTTGGGAGCCATCATGCAAAGGACAACATTTGTGCAAAACCTAAGAGGATGCAAAAAATCTACAGATAATGAAAAATGAGTGATGACTACTGATCTTCTGTTATAACACTAGGTTTTATTTGAACCACTGGTAGAAAATAATTTTTTTTCTTTTTTTTTCTTGCTGTTTAGGTCTAACTGTGCAGAAAATATCCGTAAACACATCTTGCATACGGGAAAGCATGAAGGAGTAAAAATGTATAACTGTCCTAGGTGTGAGTATGGAACAAATATCCCTGTGGAGTTTCGGAACCACTTGAAGGAACTACACCCAGACATTGAAAATCCTGATCTGGCATACTTGCATGCTGGTAAGGTCCTTGCTCCCTTTGCTTACAAATTCTTTTCTAAATGCACGTGCTTAAATGATTGTAATAACAAAACAAGAAGTTATTATCATTTATTCTGAAGAAGAGCATGGTTTCAAAATGGGCTTCATCCTCTTCAAGTTTTCCAGGGTTAAAGATTATGCATTAAGCACTGAAATCTATTCATGTTATACAAACAAATCTTACAGTTCAATAAACATCAGAAGTGCATGCTATTTAGATGCCTTATTTTGAAATCTAGCTGAACTTTTAGGGAGAAATATTTTTTAACATTTTTATTAAGTCCCTCTGCCTATGCTATTCCCCCAGGAACAAAAAAACCAAAATTCCATAGGAAATGCAGTTGCAAATTAATGCACTGCTTTAAAAATTCTTAGATTTCATTAGAAAAAGTAGACTGTTTTTCATTAAAAGATGGAACAGCAGAGCTCAACCAACAACTTAGATGTATCTTTTCAGGCTTTGTGTTAGAGAGCACACACATGGAAGTCACTGGAGGAATGCAAAAGAAAAACATTGTTTTGGAAACAGGAATTAAAAGAAAAAAGATGGGGTGTTTTCTGCTTAGGAACAAGTTTTTTTGGTTTTTCTTTGCTTTTGGGTTATTTTTTAATAGATTCTACAGTTCAGAGTGCAAGACAGAAGATTAATGGCAGCATCAAGTTAGGAGAAAAAAATAAAGAATTCAGTGGTAGGAGGTTAAGAGAAATAATATAAAATTAGTGTGGAGCTTGAATGAAATGTGATCTTAATGCAGGAGAGGCAGATAACTTAGACATCACTGAGTGGAAAGACAAGTCAGAGCAGTGGGAAAAAAGAACAGATGGTGAGAAGAAAGAGTTGGGGAATCCAGAGGAGGAAGAAGCTATGTGGGCCAGAGTCTCCCTGAGATGCAAATTAATCTTCCATTGAATTATTACTATTAGTACTCCTGTGTCAGATGTGAATCTTGTGTTAGAAATACATATCCTAGTTTTTGATACCCTTACATCTGTAAAAAAACAAAACCTGGAGAGTTTTCATGCAGCTTTGTGCTGTATGTACGCTGTAGTTATTTTAAAACCTCTCAGTCTTCTCAAAATGACTGCTTGCTTTCCTGACTAGAGGCAGTGTATTATTTGTACCATATATTTCTATTTGCCAAGTATTCCACTTCATTTTGGAACCAATCATCATGTCATGTCAGCATATGGTGGATAATATCTGGATGTGCAAACAAAATGCCAGTTGGCAGAATACCAATTTCAAAATAGGTCAGAAAACTGATCACATTTCACCATAGTTCTCACTAAAGCAAATGAATATTCAACTCAGAGCTTAAATCCAGTCATTGTTGGATTTTTACTACAATAATCCCACTTAATATGAAAAAATCAAATGCTTTCAATAGGCAGATAGATATAACAGAGAGCTGTAACAGTGATAGAATCAGTAACATTCCAATATTATAAACATTTTATGTACATTTTCCCATTATTAGTTCAAGACTATATCTGGATAACTCAGTTGTTCATTGCAGCATGCTGTGGTTAAAACTGTTCAGCTTGCTTGTCTTGGTAACACAGGAAAACAGTCATAAGTGCATTGTGTCCTAATGATATTTCTTTTCTATACATTCACTCTTATGCTGTAGAAATCCCCTTGCACTAAACAGGGTACTGTGCAAATATGTTAGGACTAGGAGGAACAGATTGTCACCTAATTATTGTAAGGCTCAACTAGGACTGGTATGCAGCAAAAGTCTTGAAACATTGTTTGCATCATTCCATTGCAGAAAGGATGATACTGTATTTTCCTTTCAAAAAGAAACATTATTAAAGAGAAACCTGGGTGATAATTGTGTATTCATAACACAGTTAAATTAAGGGAAATTTATTTTCTTCTTTTCAATCCATTTCTGACTGCTGGACATCTGAGAGTTAAAGGTTTTAGAGAAGGTTTTTAGAGGAATGAAGGACAACTCCTGTGCCCTGGCTAACATCCCTTATAAAAATAAGATTTGTTCTGTGTCTGGTTCACAGTTACTGATGACTTATTGGTCATTGGCTGCACCCACGGAGAATCTACAACACGACATAGAACCCCTTAGGATGATAGGAGTATGAAAGTGTCATACAAGATTGATTTTTTTTTTAAACTTAAACATATTTGTCTGTCTTTTATGTTCTAATATTGCTTTGTAACAGGAAAGCTGGCCTTTTGCTTCTTTGAGCAGATAGAATAAGTATCTTCACTGACAAAGAGACAGACACCAACTCCAGCCACTTTGAAGGACAGGCAAAAATTCCTTCACCTCACCTCATCAAGAATGGAGCTGTGGGGTACCTTTGGGATGTGACTGGGAGTAAAAGTCAAGTCTGTTTCTTGTCTGTGAAATTGAGATTGACAGTTGGATTTCTAATTTAGATTTAATGGTCTTTATAATTGTTGCGGGAAGACTGGAAGCTTCAGACAAGCCTTAGCCTCAGATTTTGGCAACAGTTTTAAGTTCAAGGAATCACCCTGGCCTGCAAGTTCTAATGATGGCAAATCAGATCTGTTTATAAAATGAATTATTTATTAAACAGACAAGAGATAGCAGATGAAAGATCTTAATCAGAACCACTTACTACACAGTATAAAATGAAAAAGAACTACTAGTAGATTACAGCATAACATAAAAATGCACAATATCAAGGTACTTACATTAGAGCTAGAAAAAGAAATAGTATTGATTAGGAGTCAAATCTAACTTATCGCTGAAACCATGGTAATGTGCACATTCCTTCACTTAATCCCTGGGGAGTAACTGCAAAGCAGGTGTTCCTACTCATGGGAGAAACTCCACACATTTCCAGGGAAATGTATAGAAAATTTCTGCTTTGTGGGAGTTTGGTATGGCTCTTACAGTTTTAAAGTATATCAGTTTATGTACAGTTTTAAGTATATACGGTTTTAAAATATATCTCTCAGTCAAAAATCCGGCTTATCTTTCCAGATCTCACTTCCATTAGTAAGATGTTTATTGGCAGTTGGGAGGTGTCAACCCCATGGTGCCAAAATAACTCACTGTAAGACAGCTTGTCTTGTTTGAGTTATCTGACTGGTTAACAAACAACAGATAAGCTCTGGTGGGGGCGAGCTGCCCTGCTACAATAATATAATGCTCTAATATTAGTTTGTAGTTAACTTTCTTTGGCAGCTACTGTACTGCTTTATAGGGTCAGTGTAAAAATGAGCTTGAGGAAGCTGCATTTCAAAGGGAGAGGCCGTGGAAGATGGAAGGCAAAAGAAGTTGGCTTTTACATTTGTGAGGATGATACTGTAATTGCAAGGTGATAGCAGTTCTGTTCTAAATTGATATATAGAAATGCCAGCAAACCAGGTCTTCAGATCTTCTTTCCTCTTTTTGCTATAGGTTCCCTCTGTCATAGGGGGAGTTATTTAACAATACAACTATATTCCTTATAAATTTTAGATATTTTAAAACCATAACAGTCTGGATTATACTTTTGTCTTTAACTTTTAAAATTTATTACATTTGAGCAACAGACTTTTAATGCACACAAGCCAACAAAGATATATGCAGTGCACATAAAATTGCGAATTGAATTTGATATACACTTCAAATACCAGTTTATGGATTTAACCTTAATTTTTATATGAAGCATCAAATCTGTTTTTTAAAAATGTCTGTGTGTTGTTCTGTAGGAATTTGGTGCCAATTTCTTGATATTCTCTGACTCAACTCAAAGTCTGAGTTAAAATTGAAATTTTGTTGGAAAAAAAGCCAGGAATCCAATGACTGTTAGCCATTATCCACAACATGAATTTATTTTCTTTTTAAAACCACTTTTAAGATACTGATAGATCTTACAGCTGTTCTAAGAACAGAAATGGGCTTATGAGCAAGCTCAGGAATCCTGCAGGTAATGTTTAAGTGATAGAAATTTGGTCTAGTGGAAGCTGTTCATGTACATTCTTGTTGTCCATGTGCAAATCTGAATGTGTGTCATTACACAAATGGAAAATGAATGCAATAGATGAGTGAATTGTCATATCATGTTGGTGACTATCATTTTAGTAGTTTTTCTAAAAAGGAGATAATTTTATGAAAAAAAAAAAGTGGGCTTGTCTGATTTGTGAGGCTCAAAGCAAATTGAAGAAATATTTTGATTCTTGTGTGCATTGCATTTCCAAAATTCTTGAATGTGTTTTACTCTAACTGATGCTACATTGCAATACTGAGTTGAACTGAACCTGAATACTTTGTCAAGTGGGAGAGGAGAAGATCTACCACCCATACCTGTGGTAGATCTTGCCAGGGATCAGTATTCTAGTTTTCTTTCTCAGTGCTTCGTCTGCTTTGGAGCACCATCACTTGGTAGAGATAATTTCAGTTTGAACTAAATGTTCGTCATTTAGGAGCTCTTGTCTCATAAACATTGTGATACTATTATAATGCATTATTTATGTCCAAACAGTGTAATATCTATGCCTGAACATCTCCATTATTCCAATAGCTGCAGAGTTCATGGCATCTCACAGTGTGCCATAGTAGCCTTCTGTGGATACTAAACTAGTCATAAGAAAAAACTCTTCTGAGAGAAGGGAAGCAGTTTGCTCATTATTGGTTTTGTGATGATGTTGAAAGTTATGCAGTGATACTGAGGGTTTTTTCCATATCATCATTTCCATGCTGCACTGTAAAAGTGGAGATGATTTCCAAGAATGAATGCAACCCTAGAAATCAGAATAACCTGTTTTTTCACTGAGCAAAAGATATAATGGTCCTGTTTTTTGTACAAGTTTTCTCATGTGCAAAATAGGTGTGATGCTTCCATGGTTTAAGTCAGAAAGCTCTTGCTGTAAAATGGCTCCATGACGGTCAGCTATGTGATTAGGGAGCTGCTTAAGGCATTGAACAGAAAATTTGGTGATGTTTAATTTAGAATTAGCAATCTTCTTGGAAGTCATTAAAAAAAAAAAAATCAGCGAAGCCAGCCCAACTCGTTGTACTCTTTGGTAAGGTTTTTGTGGGGTTTTTTTTTCCTGTGACAGCGATGCTATGCTTGCAAAGCACTCAAATTTTCCAGTGTGTGGTGAGAGTCTACCACCCATAGCCCATGAGTAGGAGTGGAGGATCACTTACTCCTATGGATGCTGACAGAACTAAAAGTGTGAGCTGCTTCCCTGCTCTGCACAGACATGTTTTGGGGAATGCTTGGAAGTACAGCTTTGTGTGCCTGTGCCTCTGTGAAAATTATAGGTGCCTCTGGGGTTGGGCATTCACAGAACAAAGATTGTGACGATTGTGTTTTGGCAGTTGGCTGCCTACGTGGTGATTGAACGCTTAGTGTTCATGAAGAGTTACATAATTCATGACCAAATGATAGATAGGTACTTGATTATAGTGTATGAGTTGCTTCACAGGGAGAAAATATCAGACATGAGCTACTCTTAGTCTAGCTGAGAAAAGCCTAAGAAAAATCAGTTACTGAAAGCGTAGTCAGACAAATTGAAATGAGAAACAAGGTGCAAACACTTAAATATGAGGTCAATTGAGCTCTGGCAGCAACTAGCAAAAGAAATTATTCTTCTTCTGTTCCTTTGAGCCTTGAGAAGACTGGATGTCTTTCTGGAAAGTAGGTTTTAGGAGGGCCCAAGGTTGCTGGGTTCACTGCAAAATGTAAAGGGGCTTTGATATACCAGAAGTCAGACTATTACCTAATAGTCCTTTCTGCTCTTAAACCTTCAAATAGTGTTAATCCACAGCCTCCTGTTAAGGGCTGTGTTTGTGAATCTGTTTGTATGTTATGATAACAGTGGAATAGCTGAGGAAACAGGAAAGTCCCCCAAAGTGTTCTTTCTCAGAGAGGCAACATTCACATCATCAGTGCTAAATTTTTACTCTCTTTGAGCCTGAAGTGGAAATGCACTCATTTAAGCTGTTTGTTTCTGGTATGTCAGTAAATGCCTGATAAAATACCTTGTAAAATGCATTTATTTATTTGTTTAATGTGTTTAAAGAATCCGTATAAAATCCTGTTCTTTCCCTGGCAGTTCCCTTACTGTGTTATTGTTCTTTCTTTTATATATCTTTGGAAAGTGTTTTTCCAGACTTTTAAGTGCACTTTTCAAAAGGCCATGCTTTCCACACATTTCTCTTTCAGTTTCTTTGGCTTTTGAGAAACAGGGCTGTACCAGCAACCTGCAGCATGATTGCATCATCAACAGGGGACAAAATTGTGATCCTATCAGTTGTAACAGTTGCAATATTCATGAATGGAATTCTGAAAGTTCAAATAGTTAATCCCAAATAAAATTGTGATCTTTATCCCACTTGACAGCTACATTTATCAAATTATTAAGAGAAAAAATTGATTGCTAAAAGTTATGGTGTGATCTATTATGTGATTTTATCAAGGTGTAACTGTATTACCAAGTGGAAACTGCAGACTTATTCAGAATGTGAATTGGACCCACAGAACCTGATAATATAGCGATTATATTAGTATCCTAGTGCTTTTCTACTTCTAAATATTTTTTGCTACTCCTTTCTTTTGTGTCTTTTTGATTCTTTAGTAGAAAATATAGAGTTAAAAAATAGGAAAAATTAAATAATAAAAGCCTGTTTGCTCTAATACTCTCCATTAAAATTTATCAAATTTTATCAAAATACAAATTTAATCCAAATTTAATCTAAATTTATCAAAATAAAAAAATATAAAATCAGTAAATGCTATTTATCAATGCAGTAATGGAAATACAAGTCAGTTGAGTACTTATACAAACTTGTAATTCATACCTGATGTAAAACCGCCAAAGAATAGATACACAGCTTTGTTTGCAAGAGTATTTAACTTTTTTTTTTGAATAGTTAATGTTCTTAGTCTTTATCACTGTTTAAATAAAACACTTTAAATGCTGTCATTTGAAGCAATATTTAAATTATCATTGCTAGATATAGGCAAATCAGGTGCAAGATTTTACAGCAGCAGAATATTGCTTGGGTTTCTAGTCAGATAAAGCATTATTTTTGGTGGCTGGTATGCTTTAAAAAAGGAAAAAAGCAGCAGCAGCTCTGCTTCAAACAGGTTTGCTCTTGTCATAGCTATTAGTACCAGTCTTTCAATAGTATGTCATGTTGATTGGCAGACACTCCCTTTCCTCTTTTGTGAGGAATAATAATTTTAGTGTGTGCTTGAAATAAAAACCTAGTATAAATGATTTTCTGTTTGTAAAGGAGAAAGCCAGGTTCTTTTTAACATATGTAGATTATGTATTATTGTGTTTCAGGAAGGATTAATCTGTGTTTAAAAAAAAACCAAGTAATTTTTTTAGAACTGTCATTTTTTAGAAGGCATTGTATACCTAGCAGAGCTTCCATAGCCAGGATATTTATCTGGGTGGTCATGACATCAAAGTTGGTTCTTTCCAGGTAGCAAGTGAAGTAGAAAAAAAAAATTGACTTCATGAAAGTACTTTGTCTTTTTTTTTTCCCCTAGGATATTGCTTTTTCTGCTGCTGTTGAAGAGCATAGGGACTCCTTTCATAGTTCCTTAGTTGCTTTTCCTGAACAATCAGCATATATTCCTGCTGAGTGACATGAAAGGAGGTGTTGAAATATTTTGATGCAAATATTACATCATCTAATATTCAAAACCCACCACTATTAATATTAGTTACATCCTTTAAGTGAAAGGTATTCTCAGATAAGAATGAAAGCCAATCAGTCTCACTAAAGAAAAAAATGTTCAGAATATAGTTTTAAAGGAAAAGGAAAATACTGCCTAGACCAAAGTGTGGAACACCTCTTAATACCTCTGCTAGTGGAGGTATAACAGGTGTCCTGTTCTGTGCCACACGCTGCAGGGCCATTGCACAGGGGTTTCCATATTGTGTAGAGCACCAGAACCATGCAGTCACAATCCTGCTTTCTTTCCAGTGCACTTCTGTCCATGGCCCTCCTAGCAGTCACGTTCCTTTTCTGAAAACTATCCCAGTTTGTTACAGGACAACTAATTTTTGTGGTGTGAGCTATTGCTCCTGAGCAGATGAACCTCTTTGCCCATACCTAAATATTTAATCTGGGTGTTGGTGTGTGCCTCCTTTCCTGTCATTTCTCTCTGTGGCATTCCAATTCCCAAAGGTGGGAACCGCTTGGCTGGCCTGCATGGGGGCTGTGCCACCGTGGATAATAGAGAAACCCTCTTCAGGTCTGAATTTTTGTTGAAGCCTTAATGCACCCTTGGATGAGCATCTGCTTTGCAAATTTCTTGCATTGCCCATGCTGGATCCCTGCTGGCATCCATAAAGACTGGTGCTGCTGCAAGGATGTCATGTTCACCGATGAAAAGAAGGTAATCTGACTCCAAGATACTATTTCATTATATTAATAGATAAAATATCCTTCATGAAGAACGAGCCACATTATTGCCTATTTGGAGCTAAAAATAGGCTATCCTAACATAAAACTTTAAAAGCAAGGCTGAAATATTTAAGTGCAGAAGCAGAAGAAAGCCCTTAAGACATGACAGCCATCCAGACAGGCAAAAATATTTAATTGTGCTAGAAGATATATATGCATAACAGTCTGTAGCAAATGTAAATAAAAGGAAATACTAGTACTGGAATATCAACATATTAAAATTCAGAGAATAGCACCAAAAAATGGGATATCAAGCTCATCAAGAAAACTTTTCAAACAAACAAAAAGAAAGGTAATAATCTTACAGGAAGAATAAAAAAATAAAGATGTTTAGTGCCCAGGAATAATTCAGGATATTTTTATGTGGAGATTGTCCTATACTCTGAACATTTAAATTGTTTTCCTATTATACTTTTTTAAGTCTAGATCTCCTAGTCTATCATCCAGGGAAGTTATATTGGAATTCTAAGAAATATTAAGATCTTATTTTTTAATTTTCATTAAAGTAAATATAAAACAAATATAAGACACAACTTGAAGACTGAAATGAAATTTTTTATTTAAAATGTATGATAAATTTTTTATATATATAGTAGATAAAACTTATTTAGTAACTTACATATTTAAACTGTATTGAAAATAATTATGTATTCCTTGTCTGTGATAGAAGTACTTTTTTAAATTTAATTCCAATGAAAATATAAATAACAAATATCTATAAATAAACCTAAATAATAAATTTCTCAACTGTGCTATCTTCATTATGAACTAATTATTTCATCACTTGCAGAGTTGAACTAACAGTGCTTCAAAGACCTATGGGCACTCTATTTCAAATAACCATAGCAGGGTGTATTTTGCCTACAAAAATGCACCCTGCTCTTGATGGCTTTTTCTGTGGCTGTGCATTATTTAGGGGATACTTCATGCTTTTTCTTCCTGTGAGATGTTACTGGTATCCCAACAACTTGCACTGAAATTATTCTTGATAAATAGCTTAAATTATTATTATTTGTGTCTGCTTGCACGTCTTTGTCTGAGTTTTAGATTTTTTATAAGTTACACAAAATTACTTGTTTGTTAGTCGTAGCTTCATTACTGCACAAATAATAGCAAATAATTTCAGAATCAGAAAAGTGCTGACGTTGTCGTGGTTTACAGCTATCAACAAAGTGCCACGCCCCAATCGCTCATTCCCACCAATGGAGGGATGATGGGAATCAGAAGATTAAATCTCAGTCTCAAAATTGAGAAAGCTCCTAGGCTGAGATAAAGGCAGTTTATTAGGTAAAGCAACTCAAGGAATTAATTCATCACATGGCATGGCCTGGCAGGTGTTATCTACAGGAAAGCTGGGCTCCGTGGCATGCAATGGTGGCTTGGGAAGACAGATGCCAGTACTCCAAACATCCCCCCCCTTTGCTTCTTTTCCCCTCCACTTTACATGCTGAGAATGATGCCATGTTGTATGGAATGTCCCTTTGGTCAGTTGGGTCAGCTGTCCTGGCTGTGTCCCCTCCCAACTCCTTGTGTACCCCCAGTTCCCTCACTGGTGGGGTGGGGAGCAGAAAAGGCCTTGGCTTGGTGCAAATGCTGCTGAGGACTAGCAAAATCATCCCTATGACACAGTTTCCAGCTCAAATCCAACACATACCAGCAGCTGTGAAGTAAATTAATTAAATACCTGAACCAAAGCCAGAGCATAGGTATGAGGGATTGAAGCACAGTGTTAGTTCTGTGCTTGGTGCTTTACTACTTTGGATCATGAGTGAAGAGAAGAGCCCTCAGCAATAATTGCTCCAATGAATCACAAATCATTGCAATTCCATGCTGATTTTTAAAATTTCTTCTGGACTTTCTTTTTGTTTGCTTTCATTAATCCAATCTGTGCTGCACTGACTTTCCATTAATTCCTTGACATGGCATCTTGAGTCTTGACCTTTCTAAGTAGGATGCCTTGTCTGTCTGATACTCATGTTCTTTTGTACTTCTAATTTCTATTTTACTTCAAATAGTTCTTCATAATTTTTTCCATCTTTTCATTTACCAGATCTTTGGTACCTTTCAAATGCTAAATGCTCTCCCATATATCCTTAGTAACCATGCTGGATTTTTCTGTCCTTTTTAATATTTAGGTTTTATTGGATGAATGTAGATTGCACCTTCTCTAACTCTACCTTAAATAATTGCCACTTAAGGGAATTAAGAAGTACAAGGGAAGGAAAATGCTGACCCATAGACTAAGCAGAAGGAAAAAACGTTCCCACTGGGTCCAATTTCCTAAGAAGGACCATCAGGATAGTGACTAGGACCTGAAATTATGGGCTGAATGACCTCTAAAAAATTATCAGTTCAGAGAGGAGCTTGTCTATAATTGTTTGCACTAAAGGAAATGAAGATAGGTAGAAGTCTCACAGAAGAAAGATTGCTTCACTTTCTTGGTGAACATATAAGAGCATAATATGAAACTATATCTCATATAAATACACTGCATGTCGGCTGTCTATAATTCTTGTATCATGTCAAAAAGCCATGGAGACAGATATCATATCTCTTAACTCCCAGCTGGCCAGTTAGTGGGGAACCCCTTTTTCTTAGTACATCTTCTGAATTTAAGATATTTTATGCATGTCTTGCATTTATTGGAATGAGTATGCGCTCATCAATAACTAACATCAAAGAAATGGTTTGTACTTAAGTAACCACTGCAGATTTAATACAGATGTTTTCATTCTCTGAGTCATTACAATATGATTTTCATATAATTTTCTCTGATAGTAAAAAGAGACCTTAAAGTGACTGCAATTTTCATATAAATTGCATAGGAACCTGAGCATTAGTAAAAGCTCTGGGCTTCAGACAATTCAGATCACTGGTTCAGATTCCACACGTCTGCATAAAAGGTACTGCTGGTTTAAGTGGGTGCAATTCCGGTTCCTCAGCTTTGGAAAGTAGAGGAGGTCCCTGACATCCAAAAGCAGAGTTGCTGGACAGGTGTATAGCTAAAAGGACTTCTCTGGTATTTAAATAAGATCAGGTACTGATTGTCACAATGCCTACTTAAATAACATTTCAGAAACTTAAAATATTGTTAATGGAAGAGGGGTTTTTTAGTAGTTTTCCTATAGTTAAAATAGTGGGTTGCCCTGCAAATGTTTGGGATTATAGATGATTCTTACAAAGAATCATTGAGATAACTACCATACTACATGCTAAACTATGCTCCTACTTCTTTTATATGTTGCCAAAATGGTACTACTTAATTAGTCTGGGAACTAATAGCAGATAACAGTTCTCAGAAAACAGGTTTTATGAGATGTAAAAGAATTTACGTACTTTGAAGTAATAGTATCTAGAGGAAACATAAAATGAAAGCATCTATTGATAGCAAAGAAATTCAAAACTGATTATCAAGTTATCTCAAGATATACTGTAAAGTTTTAGGTAAATATTTTTAATGTAACATTGATTTTGGATTTGGTGTATATGAAATTCAGAACTCTATTTTAAGAATTTGAAGTTGGGATAGGAGTATTAAACAACCAATTGTGCACTCGGTAAAATAGTTTTAGTAGTTTCTGGAATGTTAGAGTAATGTAAAATTTAAAAGGAGAAGCCATGGTGAAACATTTGGAGTCCGCACGTATTAGTGCATGTCACCACCACAAAGTGCCCGTGGGATAAAGCTGCTTCTAGTCAGCTCAAGTTAGCCTCGTCTGGTAAGGATTTATCTACAAATCCTTACTGTTACAATAGTATTCAGGGTTCTATTAATTGCTGTTGACCCTTTCTTTTGTAGTCCACCTTCCTCTGAGCAAATTCAGCTACTATCAAAAACGTCAGTAAAATTTGCTGAGCCGTTTGTGTTCTTCTGTCCACTCAAACAAAAATACTGAAATGTGAAGTCAGAAGTTTATCAGCATATGAAAATAATGAAATCTCAGTTATCTGTAATTCAGCAGAGCTCTACTTGTAGTACAGATCAGGAGGGCTCTGACAGGGGCTAAGACAGGGGAACACAATCCTCTGTTCTCTGTTATAGTTGTGGGGGGTGGGGATTTTGTTGCATATGCTGTTTCCTGCAAAACTTTGAGCTATGTAAGTGACCAACTGATTGCATATATTTCTTATAATGTCTTGAGATATCAGTTTTAAAATAATAAAATGCAATCATTCTAAAATTAACAAAAAATAGAGCATTTTTGATAAATAAAGCTATTGTCATATCTGATGGCTGGTATGCAACAGTCAACACCAATTGCAGGAAGATATTGTCGGGTTTGAGATACTGGCCAAGTACTCAGGGACACAGAGTAAATGGTTATAACTTGGTATAACCACCATAAGGTTCCTAAGAATCTTGGAAAAGCAGAGAGAGCAAATGGCACTTTGATGGAGACCTTAGACCTCCTGATTCTGAAAGTACTTTGATTTTGCTGCCACACTGTCACCAAAAACTGGGAGAAAAAGGATTGATTTTGGGGGATGCTTTTATGTAAGGCAATTCAGACTCTGGTATGAAGTGGGTTTCAAAAGATGGCTGTGCAGGTGCACAAGTGGCTCCCAATCTAAAGATGATCCACTTTGCAATGTCAGTGCCATCTCTCTGTGGTGATTCTGCTATGCAGAAGTAAGCTATAAGGAGATGTCCACATTGTGACATGAGAGAATTTTAGGCATAATGATTTTTTTCAAATGATTTTTTAAATTTTTTCAACTTCTAGACTTCATCCTTTCTTAAATTCACAGCTTTTCTTTTTCTTTCTTTCTTTTCTTATGGATGATTTTCAAAATAAATGCAGATCCTTTCAATATTAGCATTAACAGATAAACTGAGCTGATTAAAGTTATTTTTGCCAGTGTTTTTTTTTAAAGAAATCATCGCAGAATTTGCAATTTGATTGCCCCTGATGCTGATTGGCAGAAGTAGGTCTCTTTCTTCGCTAATCTAGAATTGCAGATGTTATAGAAAGAAACAGCAAATTTAAAGTTGTACTTCAGTTTAAAATATAAAGTTTATGTTGATAAAGCTTATAGTGCTTTTGAATTTATGTTTCATTTGCATATCATAGCATTATATTGCATTTCCCAAAGCAGTTCCCTGTTTCTCCAAATACTCTTGTGTACCTGCTCCTGACTTCACTGGGCATATATATGTCTAAATTTAGTGGAACGTTAATTCTGTACTTTCAGTAGGTTTTACTAATTTACTTTAGTGTTTCAGGTACTATCTCTTACTTTGAAAAGAAGGCAATTGTTGCCTTTACACCAATGCTCCACCTGCATTGTTAGAAAGATACTTGATAACAGATTTAAAAACTACAGATAAGTTCTAAGATGCTTTGGCTATATAGGATGAATAAAGCCAAATTATAGTCCTTCTTTTTCAGGATTTCCTGACTATAAATATACCCATATAGCCATTGTTGTCCAAGAAATTACTACCAGAGTCCATGTTTGAAGAAATAATAAAACATATCCTAAGCTTTCAAGATTTGTGGTAGCTTTTAAGAAGTCTGAAGTGTTTTGGAAAGGCCATGCTATCTGACTAGCTCATATTTTAATAAAAAATTAACATGAATTAGACATAAGTAAACCTAATTTCTAATGTTCTGGTAAACAAGTACAGTGTTATATAGAAGAAATTGCAGTGTTTAGGACAGGGAAAAATAGAACCAATCCAAGTTTTCAATCTGTACCCTGCTACAGTATGGATTGTACACAGCAAGATGTTTTCCAATAATTAAAGGCCTTAGGCTTCTAAGATGCTTAGGAGCATCTAAACATGGTTATTGTTACAGTTATATGAGGTGGGAGGTAACTTAAATGATGTCTTTTCACTTTCCAGTAAACTTTTATTTTTTTGTTTGCATTGTTTAGAAATTGAGTTTTAAGTGTATTGAGCTGTTATGAGTGTCTCTCAGCAAGCCAGGAACTCTGAGTTTCTAAAGAATACTGAGATACAGGATTTGTATTATTGGGTAACTTTTTTATTTTATAAGCTGTAATAGGTAAGTCAGTCATGAAATATAAAACTGATTTCATTTCATTGTTGTGATTAATTTTCCATAAGAAGTACTGTATTTATATTTCACATTTTTTTAGAAATATTTGTAAAAGATTTATGGTTCTGCAGTATTGTGATTTGGTTTAATTTTTATTGTATAGAACCAAAATTTCATTGCCAATTTTTGTATTTAAAGGCTTGTTAATCTGCATTGATTTCTTAGTTTGGTTTTGGTTCTGAGCCGAAAAATACAGTACATCACTGACTGTTCTATCACCTGACAGCGACTGATAAAGCATCCGTGCAGAAAGTGTCAGAAAAGGTTAATATTTATTGATTTTATGGCGCTACAACCAATGTAGTTTTGCCATCAAAGATGTATGGCCACCAGCAATGGAATCTGTAAAATTGCAGGTTGGATGCTAGGTTTTATTATAACCTATGCCAGTATTCTGGCCTTAAAAAATGACAGATATCTAATTTAAGACAAAAGGTTTTGAATGTACTGCTACTGTATACCTGCAACAGGAATTCAGTGTTCTAAAATTAAATCCGAGCACCGTGCTTAAAAGTTTAAGGTGTTGGGGGTGTATGTGGGGGGAACACAGAACCTTGAATTGCAAATGACAATCACATTTAGCCTTTTCATCCACTTAACTATGTGCTATTGATCTGTAGAAGGTGCCCAAGCAAGTGATAGCTAAAATTATGAGCAATAAAGGGCTTGCTTCTTCAAACAAAAAGTATATAATTAGTAGGAGTGGAGGAGGGGGCAGAGCCTGTGTGTGGTTTTAAAGGCATTTAAACAAGATGGACTGAGTGCAGCAGCAGTTTGTAAGAGTACACAAGGAGAAATCTGGTTGCCTTGAAGCATAAATCCATGGTCTGGTTGCAGCTTGTGTGTAAAAATTAGGCATGCACTCCAGCCTTTACATTTATCTCCATCAGGGTTTGCCTGACAGAAAGACAATCTGTTGGTTTGCCTACATCAACTAGGGAGAGGAAAATCTTGTGAAGCTTTGGTTCTTCTAAATGCATCCATAGTTTGCATTTTTATTCTATTTTTCATTTAGATGACTCTTGATATCAATCTTTTCATAACTGATAGTTCTATTGATACATCAGGAATGTTTGCAAGATAGAAGAATACTTACTGAAGTGCTGAAAATTAGTCTACTAAAATGCATACAGACATGCATAGAGCTTATAGAAGCAGATTTGTAGGGACTTTTAGCAGGAGGTGGCCCCAGATTTTTAGAATCCTTGTTTAACTATTTATTAAATAATTATTTTCATGGTACAGTTTTGCATGCAGATTTTCTCCCCCACTTTCTTTAAGGTACACTGTCAGGGACAGCAGTAACAATGGGTTTGTTTTTGAACAAAACCTAATGATAATTCAGCAGTGAGAAACTCTTATTCTAACATGACTGGTAGAATAAATTACATGGCATACAGTAAACATGCTTTAGATCGCCTCTTCTCTGTACCACATTTTTCTGTTGAGCTTTATACCACCAGTTTGTCTGGGTTCTTTTTCCCCAGACAGCTTACCCATTTTATTGTGCTCATTTAGAGGAAAGAAAAACTGTTTGTCTCCTTGAAAGGCAAGAGAACAGTGAGTGGAAAACTACTTTTATAGCTAAAATACCATTATAATATATGGCAACTAAAATTCTAAAATTGAAAGAGAAGATACAAGAGAAAATCTTAAATCACTTTTTTAAAGCCACTGACAATTTGAAATATTCCCATGAAGATTTCTATTTTTTTCCTTCCTTCCTTGAACTTAGTAAAATGTGATTTTTAGAATGATTGTTACAATAACTTGTTTAATTTCAATAATTCAAATAAGAGCCGTTCCTCTTATGACTCCACCTTTTTTATTTTAATGACTGTGTCATTAATCTAACATTTTCCATTTTTATTGGGCTTCATTTTTCCCCCTTCTGATCTCTTTAAATTATGGCTATGAAAGGCACGCACTCAGCAGTGGCCTGCACTGGCTGCATTTTACATCCCTTCTACCCCTTTGTCTCATGGTTTTAATTTTGGTAAAGCCAAGTGCCAACAACCTTGTGGCTGTGTGGTGTCTGTAAGTGACTTCCAGGCCACAGCTCTGGATGGCAGCTTAGTGACAGAAGGTTTTTCAAACACTTGATTTCTTTTTTTTTTACCTTTTTAAATTAAATATCACTGCTATGAACTATTTGTTATACTTTCTAACACCTTCACCCCAAAATTGGTTATTGCCATACATAATGATTGATCTATTGTTAGCTGGTTTTAACAAATGATTTTGTGGAATTATTACTTAATTAATAATGTAATTAATTTTTAGCACCCAGCAATACAGAATTGAAGCCATATATTTATTTTGCATTGCTTAACCATAAGAAGACCACATTGCCTTAAAATGTCATTCATTGAGTAAATAAAACAAATTTTTGTAAGGTTTGTCCAAATTCAATACAGAACTAAAGGATAAAGAAGAAAAGAGGTATTTTGAGTCCACAACTCACTGAATGATTACATGGGTTTATGCTCCCTCCTTGTGTCTATGAGATATGGTAAGGAAAATAAGGAGCCCTGAAATTCCTTATAATTCAAATTTTACTTGTGCTCAAGAGGCTTTGTGACTGATTCTTCAAGTCCAGGATAAGAAATGGTCCAGGGTTAGGGTAAGGATTGAGATTAGAATTCATCTGGGGTAATGCTGCTCTAAACACCAGTTTATGTGCACTGTGTGTGTGCTACCACTAGTGCTGCAGTATCACTGAGTGTTTGCAGCAAAAGGTAGTATTTGTTTATATTTCACCAAAAAAAGTTGACATGAGCCAGAAATTACTGCATTGTATTTCAGATCTAAGTCAGGTTTTAAAACCAAAACAGTGTTACTGAAATCACTGTATCACTATTTACAAAACCCATAAAGTAGCAGAGTGTTTCCTCAAGAACTGGCAGTGGAGCTCTGCTGTGAGCATGGAGATGCACTGGAGCACCTCTGGAATGCTGCCATGGTAAGAGATATTTGAGCTGGTGTGGAGTGGGAGATGGACAAAAGTCTTTCCAACCCCACACAATCCTACTCACTTCATACAAGCCTGGGCACTCTGTGTCTTGTAAGCAGGGAAACAGAGAGCCCTGTCTGTGTTCTCCCCTCCTGCCCATACTGGGCATGGGGATACCTTGTTGTTTGGTACTGGGACTGCCCTCACAGATCTGTAGAGGTGTGCCCTGGCATTTAATTCTTTGTCCTTATTTTCTTTAGTTAATCAATTGCATTCATATTTATCTACAGTTTTCTTCAAGTGTTTCTTGCTATAATACTTCATGAAATAATTTATTTAGATTTTCTTGAGCCTTCTTACCAAAGTTATAAATTCAATTGCATTGCTTTATTGACTGAAATGTTACAGAGCTGTTAGTTTTTATTGTTTTTGTAGGGTAAAATGTGCGATTTTATTGTTCATTTTTATATCTCAGATATCATCTTTTATTAGAATTTTGAAATGTATCATCTTCAGGATAAGATTTATCCACAGTGCTAAGTACACATTTTAAAATGCTGATTATTTAACCTATAATTCATCTTAAAAGTCAGGTTTTGGTTTTTGGTAGCGCCAGGAATGTAAGCATAATTTCCCTTGCAGTAGCTTTTTCTCAAGAAGCACTCATAAGAATTGCAATATCCATCCCAGCCCTTCCTTTTGCTTAAGGAAGGAAAGAGCAGCAGTAACTATCTGGAGTATTGTGTCAACACTCTGCCTTATCCCTCTTTCCCTGTTCTTGGGTCAAAATATGGCAGGCAGAAAGGAAAAGGTCCCACTCCTGTGTGGATGTATGTAGTTATCTATATAGGCAATTATTTTTGGTAAATAAACTCTATATTACTTATATAGTAACTTTAGATTTCTCATAATTGCAACTTCAAAATTATTTGTTGATTTTAGAGTAAATACAAAATCACAACTGTTTAAAGCTGTAATTTACATAACTAATACATAATATGCTCAAATATAACTTTTTTTCCTAAGTGTTTTACCTAGAAAGATTTAATTGCTTGAAATTCCAAAGTTTCGTATAGATATCTAAGCCCAAAGAAAGATATGTCAGCTTTCTGTGGACAGCTTACTCAAGCATTGTGTTTTTTCAGCAGCAACTTTTGCATATTACTTCAATTCACTATGTGGTACTTAAGAGTATTTCCTTCAGTTTATATCTAAAGTATTATTAATTAGACCTCACCATGTTTAAGATGGGGTGTGGATGAGTCAAGTGATGTGTTCTGTTTCCCCTTGTGTCATCATCTTTACTTTTCTCTACAGTGCAGTGCAGTCAAGGCAGAAGTGTTATGGGTAACTTTTAAATTATTGACTAGTCCAGCTGATATTTAAAGATGAAATATTTAAACATCACTGACAATTTGGGGATTTTGACCCCAACAACCACGTTTTATTTTTGCTGCTGGGGAGCAATTGGAATCAGTGTTCAGAGGCTTCAAATTGTCGTTTACCTTCCTATAGTGAAGTAGCATTACTGATAAAAGTGTGCTTTATTCCTTTTTTAGTGTCATTTGAGACAGAGAAAAGATTGGGACAGATGCTAAAGAGCTGGTTACATTTTTCAAAGAATGCAGTTATTAATTAATGCAATTCATAAACCAATCTACACAGATAAACTGACTCATTGAAACTTCATTGTGCTGTGGGGAAAAAAAGGAATAGCTGTAATTTTGAGGAAAATGCTCTGTATCTTTCATATCAAACTGAGACAGTAACTCCCTATCTTAAACATACAGTGAAAATTACCTTCTTGCCTTTGCAAAATGAGTTTGTGTTGTGTGTCTGTGCGTGCCCACATTTGTTAACAAAACCCTGGTCACTGATGAACTTGATAAATATTGGGAAGGAAGATATTCTGATAGTAAGGCTTTCAAGATAAATGGTTGGACTTTCAATGTACAAAAGTAGGAGAATTTGACAGTGGAACCTATGAAATTTTCATGAGTCTCTTTAATTTCCTAGTCTCCCCTTTTAAAAATTTTTAGTGTATTTCAGAAATAGAGAAGCAATATTATACAATTTAGAAGCAATCCAGGTAATTTCAGATCTGTAGCAAGAGAGAGAGGAAATGGGGTAATTAAAGAGGAATTAAAGTCCAATTCTGTAAGCATGTTCCATACTTAACTACCTTGTAAATGTCCAGCCTCCTGCTGAAATTGTATTGGATCCTCAGTTCAGACACAGATGTATGGATGAGGCCTCTTTCAGACTTAGGTGAGGAGCTGACAGAAGGTCCTGCAGCCAAGTCCCAGCCTCCCAAGGGACTGGTCCTCCCCTTATACAGAGCATCTTTTCAAAATCAAAACTGAACCTATTCTGGTGTGATGAACATGCATATTAATAGTGATATGGACTGCCTTTAATAATGTGGCAAAAGGAAATAGAAATTCTGGATAGGACTTCATTTCAAAAAAGTAAGGAGTGCTGTGTGTGTAAGGAGTAGAATGGGGGAACAAGCACATGAATGTGCTCTTGTATTTCAAAGAGAAGAAACAGAGTGTTCCCCTTACTGCTGTCACAACTTGGCTGCTGATAGCAGTATTCTCTAAGTCTCTTCTGTATCTCCTTTATGGGACCTGCTCAGTAGCAGTGCCAAATCTAAAATTCCATTCTGGCTAACTGTGTCATCTCATCCCTGCATTTGCTGGTCAGGGACATTAATCTCAAACAGTGTGTTTTGCAGTGAGGACGGTTGGTAAATACTGCAGCCTTCATTTGAATGAGATATATAAGCTGTCTGACATGGCTCCTCTTAAAAACTCTGAATTTACAGATGATGTAAAGATGAAAAGGTGTGATTCACAGTACCTCTGTTTCCTTGTGCTCTGTTGACCAGCGTGCAACCACACCCTTCACCTTAAGCAGGCACAGAGTGAAGCTCTGCATAACTTGTGCTGTTTCAGCCTTTGTACCATAAAACAGCAGACTGCATAAACAAGAGAGCCTGGATAGGTTTTTCCTCATTGTCCAAAATTGCTCAGATGTAGATAGGGCAAAGCAAATGTAGAATCTGAATACCTCCTAAAAGTGGGTCGTTTTTTTGCTAGAAGGTGGGTAGAAGGAAGGACATAGAGTATTCCAGTGGATTTTTATCATCAAGAATCATTAGCTGCAGCTGGCCTCAGCTTAAATAGCTCTGAACTTAGCCATCTTATGGTGGGAGACATTTGACCTTCATCTAGTCCAAGAAAATGAAGAAATTGGTTCGTTCTCATTCCCCATACATGCTTTCTCTTCAAGACCAGGCTGGAGTTCAGCAGAGCTGACATTTGGCCTCTTCTTCCTTAATTTTAATAGTTGTCTTTGAAAGAAATTGCCAAATTATTAAATGTTTAATATCACAGCACTTAAAACATATAATTTTAAAACAGTCAGGTATAATATTCTTTTATGTGCATATGTAGTAAAGTGCACTTATATCTTCCTTTGTGTTTGATCATTAGCAGATATATTATAATGTCAATATATGCTATGAATGATATTTTAAACAAACCTTCTACTGACTTGGCTGTAAACTTGTGAAAAAACATTGGTTTCACCTTAAGGTTTTAATTTCCTTATGTTTAGTAAAAAATCAATACTTTAAGAGTGACTAAAATAACAACCAGACAGTATTTACTGCTTTTATGCTGAACATTTCACATCAGAAGAATGTAGGAGGAGTGTCGAGTTATAATTTAAACATTTATAACCATCATTCTACTTCATCTGAGAAAGCTTACTTTATTAGGTCTAGAATTACAATCTATTCAATTAAAACATTTCTCAGATAAGTATTCTGAGTGGTAAGAAGTATTTTCCTAAATCTCAGATGTAGACACTTGAATTTAGCATAGTCCTTCACCATTGAAAGTCAGGAATAGTTTGTCTAATATCAATAAAGATCAGTTTTAAATTGCTGAAAAAGAATGAAAGAATTGTGTCCACTACATTGTCTTTAAAAATAACGTTAAAAGCCTGAATATGGTTATTGGAGTGTCTGTTCATAGATGTATTAGCTAGATAAAGGGCATTTTGCCATAATGTGTCAGATTATTTTGACTTCAATTTTTCATGAGGCATGTTAAGTTAAGGTAGTGCCTAATGTGAGTAATAGTGACAGAATCTGACCTTTGCATGTGGTTTTTTTTCCCTTTTCTATAATGATAGCGAGCATCTGAAGTAAACCTTATATCAGCCAGAAAGTGTTACTTTTTGTCATTTTTCACAGTGAACCGATTGGAGTTGGTTTTAAATCTCTTGTCTCGTGATCCGTAGTCCTTCTTCTTTGTCCTGTCTTACTTTCCAAAACAGAGCATAACTAAACACTTAGGAGTGATCAGTAAACCACTTCTTTGGCAAAAAGGTACCACTACAAAGAAACAAAGCAAAACAACAAACAAAATAATACCCCAAAAGGTAACTCAGGTTTCTGGCTAGATGGTACAATTGGTCTTACACTGACTATACCTCTAAAGCTGTAAAGATTTCACCTAGCAATGGCACATTCTTTTCCTAGATTATGAATATCAAGTTCAGAGATAAAAAAGAAGTGAGATAACAACTCTTGAGTGTGTTTTATTTTTGCCCATTCCAGCTTGAGGAAGGCTGTTCCAGACTGGTCTTGCTTAGTCCTGTATTTTTGTCTCATAACTTCAGGTTATTTTGCTACACGTCCTTGAAAGAATTCCTTTGTCTGTGTCATAAATCCTTGCCAAGCCCTTTCTGACTGCACAGGATGCACATAGGTTTTGTATTGTCATTCACGCCAACAGTACGTCCTCTAAAGCAACGCTATGTTTTCATTAGTGAGATACGGCAAAAATTATTTTTAAATACGGCATTGAATTTTATATTTCACTTTTATATATGTAATGAATCTAAAGCTGAGCATGGGTACCTTGTAAGTATTTAGTCATGGAAGGAAGCATTATATCCAGGTTTCTAAAAGTCAAATGAAGCCAAGTGGAAACGTAAACACTGTTTAGTGTTTGGCTTGATCCGGTGATGAAGTTAAGAGAGTTCTGTGAAGCAATCAAAGATTATTTAGTCAAAAAGAGCAAGGCTGTAAAGTAGACAGTGTCATATGAACCAATAGGTCTCTCACTCTTGCAACTGCAGGCTGATACCAGAATCACCAGCACCAGCAATTTGTGCCTTTATTTGGTGATAAATTAAAGAGGCCTCCCTGAGCTCATACAAGCAGAAAGAAATGATCTCAGACGTTTGTGAGTCACACTGTGTCTGATTAAGTTAAAGGTATAGGAGATGCAGAAAACTGCTGTGTGTGGCTATTTCTGATATATTGTGTTACGGACACTGCAGCAAAGACAGACATTGTAGGTTTGGCATACAAACACAATGTTGTTTGATCTAACCAGTGATGCTGAATTGGTCAGCAAAAAGCACCAGTGACAAACTTTCAGCTGAATATACAATTACAGAGTTGACCAACAGTTTTAATGTATTTTTCAGGCAGCTGATATTGTTTTCCATAGTCCAAGTCTGCTGAGACTGCTTCAATTGCATTTATCATTTCAATAAAGACTAAGTAGAAATTCATGTTCTGTCTTACGTATTTTTCTTACATTTGACACACTATGGTGATGGCTCTTCTTTTCTTTAAATCCCATTATATTTCTAGAGATACACTTTTTTAGTTCTGGGAAGCAAGTGAGAAACTCTAACAGGAGTTAGATAACAGTTATATCTTTTTATGACTTACTGCATTCATGCTGTTCTGAAATGGAGGACCATATTGCTCCTGCATGTGGGAGCTGTGCTTGCATCCATTAGCTCTTTGAGGGGAGTGACAGACATGATGCCACAGGAATACAATGCTTCCTGTGTTTGGAGAACCCTTAGTAAGACTTTAGAAGTAACACAATTGTGAACTCTCTTCAACAATGTACTAGCTCCAAGTGCAACAAAGCAATTCGGTTTTTTACTTTGAGATACTGTTTCTTACTGTGTGCACTGTCCTGTAGTTTCATCACTGCTGAACACAGGGGAGCTGCTTATTAGAATTATTAACTAAGCTTTTAAAGACGCTGACAGATCAGTTTTGTTAATAATCAGTATTAAATTTGCTTGTGCCCTTTGGTTGGGACATAAGTGTAACATGGTCCATAAACAACTTTTAGAGTTTTCGTGGACACTTTAATGCCTTAAGGATGAATGAATTGTTCTATACCATTATCTTTTTTACAGTATTCATCATGTGTTAGTTTGAGTTGCAACATTTTCTTGCAATATACATTGTATTGAATGTAGCAAACCTATGTATGAAATAATTGTACTTTTTGTAAGTACTGTTTTCACTCTTTTAATTGTAGGGATGCTGATATTTAAAGTGGTCGATTATTTTTGAGCAAAGTAGAACACATCACACCACAGTTGTATGCTGGAATAGTATGCTGTGCTACATTAATTCAGCCTGACAACTGTTTGTGGGTTTCATTCTGGGTCTGCACAGCTTCTATGCTTTCACTTTTCAACTGAAGGTGTCTTTTCTGCAGTTGTATTATGGAAACGTTTCTTGATGTGGATTTACTTACAGTTGTGTAAAGGCTGTTTTTGTTTAGGTGGGTTCTTTATCAACCAAGTGTACTGGACATTTTTAAGACCAAAGCAGCTCACTATCATGAGGATTTTATCACTATTCAAGCTCTAGAACTGGTCTGGTAGCTGGACATTCCAGTGGTTTTCGGGTTTATTCTTTTTGGTTTGTTTGTTTTGTTTTGTTATTTTTTTCCTTTTCTCTGTTATTGGTCTAGCTGAATTCTTAGTAGATTATTACAAGACAAGACTTACTCTTGCAGCAGTAGAGAAAATCTAAGTTACAGGCAGCTTTGCACAAGCCTTTCCTCAGCCTTCTCTTTTTCCTTCTTTTTTAACTTGTATTTCTTGATTTATTTTCCTGAAAGGAATACGTAATGCAATTTTCTCTTGAAAGATAAGAGCTTATACCAGTTAAATAGTGAAATATAATTTTCCATATATATCTTACAATCTACTTATCTAAAAGTACCTACTTTTGTACCTGTGCAACCCAAGTTTATACCTTTTTGGAAAGGCATTTAAAATGCCATCTTGGTTAAGGAGTATTGTGTTGTTTAATGCAGCAAAATAGAGTACCACCAGAAATATGTTCAATAAGTACGGTAATATTTACGAGGAACTTCATGGCCCAGTTCTGAGTAGTCAGAAAAGCCTGGGCACTTGACTTCACTATTTTCCACTGGAGGAGAATGCTCCCAGGAAATTATATTCCTGATTTAATGCTTTGCAGAATATATACAGGTTTTAGACAGGGACATCAGATGGCAAGACCAAACTGCAAAGGATGATGCACTCTGGCCCTGAACAAGAGCCAGAGCAGAACACCTTGTGTTAAAAGATTTCTAGTGAGGACTATGCACATACATGTTGCTTCTGTTGTATAACTTTGATCTTTATTAACATGCCAAGAATGAGCCAGTGCCCTTACAGTAGGGTTAGATAGTTTCCTAAACAGCCTAAACTTCTCCTACAAGCATTGATTTACTTTTTATTATTAATCTTCCAGTTAAATCTAGTTGCTTATGCCCTGTGGTTAATTACGTGCAAGAAAGGTGTACTTTTGATCAAATGCTATATTAACTTTTCACAATTAATCAATTAAAATTCAGAATTTACCATATTAAATGGATATTTTTAGTACAAAGGAGCAATATTTTCTGTAACTTTCTAGAAATACTGGAACTCACATAAATAAAAACAGGTGTGTTCTTCCAAATACTCACACTGTCATGGGTTACATTTGCTACCTATTTTGGTCAGTCCTTTCCAGTAATATACCATATTCTGGGTCACAGGTAATGGCAATTTTCTAATTTTGTTAATAACAATAAATATGAACCTGTATAAACTCCAGACGCTGAAATTTGCAGAAACATATATGAAAGGTTTCAGTAACAGAATCCCTAGGAGACCTGTGCTAAGGGTGTAGTCCAGCAGTTCATTGGAGTTCTAAATTTAAAACAAAATTACAAGACATGAAAATGAAGGATAAATATTTTAGTCTTTCAGAATTTTTTGCTAATGCAATAAAAATTTTGCATTTCCTGTATTAACTTTATAAGTGCAATATAAATTAGCTTGACTTTAGTAGCTGCAAAAATCATTTAATAACATGTTCCTCCTATGCTAATATTTAGAACCAGTTAAATATTTTCATTGGAATTTGGTATTGAAGATTGATTCTTTTTTCCCCTGTTTTTTGTTGTTTTGTTTTTGTTTTGTTTTTTTAATCTTGGAGAGAATAAAACACTTTTTGCTTTTGAAACATTGAAGTCAGTTAAAAGAGGCTGACTGATTTTTATCCAGAGTGTAAAGATTGTGATCAGTTTCTGGGTTGCTGCCATCAATATACATTTAGGTTATGCAGGATTTTGTCTTAATATGATCAGTCTTTATTTATGTAAAGTAGAATTCTGACACCATTGATCTGTATTATTAAAATGCATAGAGCAGCTATCATATCCCGGGCTTCTGCTGAAATATGCTTTTAATTGAAGCAGAATTGTAGCAATATATTACCAATGTGAATCTAGTTAAGAGTACAGCATTGAGTTCAGTGCTTCATTGTTGTACAACGGGCTCTGCTTTGTGGCATCGAGTGTAAATGCTGCCATGTGTCTCTGAGAGGTGCTCAGTGCAGGAAGTGATCATATGGAGACTTTATTCTGAAAGATGTGCACTTCCACTTGACATGACACACAGTGTTTGTCCGTGAGAAGAAAGGCTGGAGCCATATGACATTTGTGTTTGTATTTTAGATAAATATTTTAGACAGTTAATACTCTGAAAAGGGGGAGTTAATGCCCATATCTAGCTTAATAGTGCCTCGGTATAGCAAATAATTCTGAAGAAGTCCTTTAACTTTGCTTTCTAGAAAAAGGAAAAATTGGGGAGGCGGAAAACAGTAGCTTAAAAAACGAGCTTCAGGAGAGTAAAACACTGAAGAGAAGCTGGAGTTTTTACACCTTTCTCCATCTACAGTGCAAAGGCCAGGTGCTGTGACTCCCTGTGGTACATTTCATGGTGCTCTAGCTGCTGAGTGCCTCAGAAAAAAAGCCAAAATGGGAAGAAATAGAAACCTTACATTTACCATTTTCGTGTGCCATAAAGTGCTAAGCTGATTCAGTTCAGTTCTTACCCATGAATGTCAGTTTTCATGTACTTAGTGCAAAACTAAATTATTAACATTGATTTTGGGAGCATCAATTGAGACCTTAAATACATGTGCTAATATTTACATGATAGGAACCTTAGTTTCAATGCTAACGAGATTTTAGTCATCATGACTATGTATAGTGTGTTGAAAAGCAAATGGGAAGTGAACATCTCAAAGAGAGTATATAAAAGAACTTTGGAAAAATGTGAAATCATGTTCATGTCAACTGCTTTTCAAGAGACAAGAACAGACAGATCTCCAATACAATCAAAAGGTGGTACATTGGGAATGGACAGAAATGTGTGTGTTTTACGCAGTGCAACACTGGAGCAGTGTTTTTCACTGTCACAGGCTATTATTGTTGTGAGTCAGATTTAAAAAATCCTTCACCAGCTGTTTCTGTTGGCTTGGGACACAATGTTGTTCTTCTCCTGAAAATGCAGGTATTTACAGGAATATTAGTTAGGAAGGAAGGGTATGGTAGGCAATTGACATATCTGTTAATACACAGTCATTAGAAGTTAGCAGACTTTCTCTTTTGACCAAAAATTTTTAATAGTCTTGAATAAATATTACTGAAACTGTCAGAAATATCTGTTGTAGTTTAGATTTTGAATCAGGTGGAGAGAACTGATTAGAAATGCTCTAGTGTTTCCATTGTTCCTGGTCAGTTATCATCATCTCTTGTCCCATGCAATAGGTTTGGTTGAAAGTTTTATAAGTAGACAAGGTTGCATTTCATATATTGTTGTCTATTTGCAAAAAATAACCTCCCACTTCCAAGTAAGTCAGGGATTTCAATTTTTAGGGACATATTGGTACATAAATACTGATACGTGAGCAAACAGAAATGAAAGTCAGTTTTATAACATGTTTTTCAGGCACTTAAAAGAAATTGTGGATGCCAAAATAGAGAACTGCTTCCCTAGAGTGAATAAAATTTAGCAATGTAAGTCCAGTTGCTTTAACAAAGCATACATTCCAATACTGCAAGCAGTCTAAAATTATCATCATCAGTGAGTGCATTAATGAAACCTTGTTTTTCTTGTAATTTCAAACTGCAAAAACAAGTCTTTGGGGCATAATAAGATGATAGCATACGGTATCTGTTTTAATAAATGATGTTCAGATAGAAAATACCATCGGATGTTTATATTTTGAAATCTTCATTGTTAAGTTCTTCTTTATTTGGTGAATGCTATTGCCCATGGTGGCCACAGTCACAGGCAAAACAGGCCTGTCTTAATGATTTAAAAAATAACCCAAAAAAAAAAAACACCAGGAAAAAAAAAATTTCCTCTCATGTACTACTCAGTGACTCAATGTTTTCTGGCATAGGGTTATTCTGTTGACTGATTACCACTGGATTTTATTTATGCTTTTTAATTAACAATTACAGTTTAAATATCTCATATAAATCTATGGTCTGGAGGGGGTGTTTTTTGAACTTTATTGTGTTGTCTGAGTATGCAGAAATATCACAATATTTGATTTCACTAGATCCCTGTTTTGTAGTGGTTCTCTTTATCTTTTAGAGGATCAAAAATGACTGATTCATTTTGGGTTGGTCTTTGTTCCAGTTTATGTAATTTCACTACAGAAACTCTTTAAGAACAAGAATCAGCAAGCCATTACTTTATATTTTTAAAAAGCTTATTGCAGCTAAGGACTATTCAACTAATACAGTTTTATGGGTTATAATGAAGGAGCTTCAAATAATATTCACCTTTAATTCCTATAATATTATTGCAACAATGAATAAAGTGCTTAATTACCTTTCCAGTATGTCAGGGTCTTTTTTTTTTTCTAAATATGCTATAGGAAATAAACACAAAGGATTTAAATTGATCTCTTTTTATACTCATCTGCTCACATAATTGATTCCCCAGTATTGAAACCTATTCTTTTTGTCTGTATACCGAAGATTTCTTTGCAAAGGTCCAGCCCCAGCAGGTTGATTACACACTTGTTACCTGTAATTCAATACAGCAGCCCCCTGTTTACAAAGTCCAGATTTCCTGGGCTGTCAGTTAGGGCAATCAGCACAAAGACCAAGTGCTTTTGGAACTAAATAAACAATGAGAAAAACATTCAGGGCTGCCAGTAACCTTCACAGGTAATTTAACAGCCTTTGACTACAAGGCATCAGTTGCTGTAGATGTCTGGCGGATATGAAATCTGACATTCTCCCTTGCCATGTTCTGCCAATAGGTCGGTGTGTAATCTCTCACCGTGGCTCCGCTGCGCGCAGCCAGACCGCCTCCGTTATGACGGACGCCCACACCTGCGTTCTGTCACCTCCGTGCCGCGCTCTTCCGAGAGGATAGAGACTATTGTTTACATTTTGCAGGGTTAAGCAAATTTGAAGTTCCTCCCCTGTGCCATTCCTCTTCTGGCCAGCATGCTGGCCAGCACAATCTTTTTCATCTCTTCTTGGAAGTGTTTAAATATAAAGAAAGAAACTGCTTGATCAATTCTGCGTAAATTGGACTCTGTTTTTATTGCAAACAAGGAACAGAGTTATCTCTATTTTCTGGATGACCTTTAAGTACGGACAGATTACTTTATTGTCTAAAGCTTTGGTTTTATGTATTTTTAATTTTTTTTATTTCTGATATATTTGGTACCTTTCTTGTCGATTCAGATAATGATTAGGACAGCTATTTTAAAGACCTCTGGCATATTAAAGTAGACAAAAAATACCCATGAGGAAAAGAAAACAGAGACAGATTAATCCAAGTCTGTGTAAGAAAATTTCATATCTTTTACTTCAGCTGTCAAATCTCCTTGCAAGCAGATAAAATTGTTATTTACATAAGTTTAAAAGTGCCTCTGCTAAAAAAAACAAACCCACAAGAAACAAGTATACTACTTGTAAGTTAGATGTTTATTGTCCATATAAACTACCCAAACTATCTGACAAATAAGCATTTTCTTGCGTGCCTGCAACATACTTGGCTCATGGAATCATGTCTTCTTTTGTAATTATTCCTGATTATAAGTCTGTAGAGTAGACATCTTGCAAGCTGTTATAAAGAACTTATTATTTTCATAACTATTGTACAAATATAAGAACTGAAATTATTTGAAAAAATTGTGAAAATCTATTATTCGATTATGCTTTAACCAGAAACTGTTTTATTTTTTTGTTTTCACTGATGAATTTCTGAGTGCCTGGTTGTGGTCAGTGTAGTAGGAGATAGCTGAAGGTGTTGTGCAACAGACACTCCCCAGTGCTCGATTCACTATCCACCCTCCTGTTCTGTCTCAGGCTCTGCACTTGTGCAGCTGTACACAGATGTGCATCCATGACTGAACACCAAATGTATGTATTTGGTGTTAGTTTAGTTCTAGTTATTTCCTTTGTCTGACTTTGCAGTGAACATACTGATTTAAATTATATACGGACATGATTTGGATTGTTATGTGGTGGTATTTTTTTTTTCTTTTAAATTATATTTTTCTCTGCAAAAATAGAGGCTGAAACACTGACAGACCAGAAGCAGTAAGCATAAGTAATTTAAGTGAGAAATTCCAAATCCATTTGGGGTTCCCTAAATATTTGTTGGTCTTTCTGTCATCCCAGGGGAGCGTGGAAGTGGATAACAACACCACAGTTTTCATTGTGCCTTAATGGGGTCAGTAGCAACGCTGTGAAGGCAATGATCTTACTAAGAACAAAGTATTGTAAGAATTTAACTCATTAACAATGTCTGGGCACAGCAACAATTAAGGATTCTAGTGTAGAAAGTGCTAATGTGATTGTAAGTGAAACAGGCAATTGGGCATAGCATGGTAACCTGTGGGAAGCAGCCATGTCCTGCGTGGGCTACTCGTGGAAACTTATGGAGCGGACAGTGACAACTCTGTATTTATGGGATGTTTCACACTAGTGGAGCCATTATATGGTCAGGATGGGTTGCATTTAACTGTTTCAGCAATGGCAAAGTAGGAGAATGCCACAGGAAAATGTTTCCGAGGTAGTACTTGATTACTTGTAGCTAATTTAGACATTGAGCACTCACTGCAGCCTGATGATAATATAACTTTACCAGGTTTTAGGCTCATCTCAGATAATCAGTATAATAATTTCAATAGAGATCACCTCTAATTTTTCTTTAATTATTTATTTTCCGTTACAAAATAATCTATAGTTGACAAGAACGAAGATAATTTTAAGGCCTGGTCAAATACTTGATCTGCAAGGGTAGCTATGTTTATGTTATGCCCTAAAATCAGCCTTACCTAAGTGAGAAATAAAATCCCTGTGTGCACAGCCATTTTACTTTCAGGCCCTGTGCTACCTTCTGTGTTTCTAACACAGCTGAGCTAAGCTGAAGTACCCAAATGCACCTGTAGCCAAGAGGATGTTTTCCACATGGCTGGTCACAGACTCTTTAGACATGTCTCAGAAGCACCCCTAAAATGATAAATACCCAGTTGCTTCTTTTGCAAGAGAAGAGAACAAACCCTAAGGAAAATTTCAGAAAAGTATTGGAAGACTGGTGGCTTTTGAATTGCAGTAGCACACTGTCCAATGATTCCATTAGCAACTGATAAATCCTTCTGCTTTAAGTTTTAGCCCCTCTTGCCTTTCTGTATTCAATGATGGCTTTTCCTGTGTGTGGATGAGAGCTAGATTTAGAGACAAAGGCCAGACTCTTTCTTTAAGATGAGAACCATCCTAGATTGCTAGTCTATGCTTATTGTTATTAGTGGGTTTGATGGCACAAGCAATAACACAAGTGGAGGGCTAATGTTAGGACTCAGCTTCATTTTAAACAAGATTATGAACAAAATTTAAAAATGATTGTGAGGAAATTGTGTCTAGGAGGATTTGAGTAGGTAGATGTGTGCAACAAACTTTGCATGTGATTCTGCTTCAGGACCTCTCCTTCCACTCAAGTTCTGGCATAGGTAGGTCTCTTCACAGTTATTTTTCATCTCCTGAACTCTATCCCACACATTTGAAATACTTCCATTTTACTTCTGTGATTTTACTAGTAATTTGTCCCTTTAAAATTTTTATTTAATTGTGTTTTATTGTGTCGTATTCTGCCACAGAACTCTCCCAGTGGGCAACACTTCATAAATTCCAGCAGCAACTATGTCAAATTAAAAAAAAACAAATATGCCATTTTTTTTTAAATGAAAAAAATTGTTACTACTTAGTTTAAAAGAAGACAATACAAAACATGGATTTTACATCAGGAATTGCAACTACTCCTGTATTTATCTTTTGACTGAATGGAAAGCTCTAGCTATCTCACTTATCTCAGTAATGTCCATTAAGCACACCCAGATAAGATAATATTTGCATATTGTTGCTTTCAAAAGTAAATCTTTCTGTGGAAGACTTTGGTTTCTTGGGTTTACTTCCAGTTTTTGTTGTAGACTACTTCTCCAGTACATCTCATTTGACTGATCATGCACAATAATCTAGCAGTCAAGAGTGATCAGGAAAGGGAGAGAAAATGCTTCTGAATCTTCAACTCTGCTGCTGGTTTCCCATTCCTCAAACAGAGGGAAAGCATCTGAAGGCAAATCCCACATGTTCTGCATCTGCATTTAAAGTAAGTCAGGATAAAACTGTTAGATTTTTCCTGGAAAAAAAAATGGTTAGCTGTTGTTAGCTGGAGAATGATCTAGTTTTCGTCTTCTATTTCAATGAATTGCTTCATACCTCTTTACTTCAGGGCAGATTTAATACTACTGTTGATATTCTGATATCTCTGGAGTGTAATGTATTTATGTTACACTATAATTGTATTTTACACTTCTTTGTTTAACTTTTGATTCTCAAATTCATCTACCCATATCAGAGGGGAAAAGAGACTGAAGATATTTTAACTCTATTCTAATCATTCCTGACTCTTAATTTTTAAGCAACGTATTAAGCATGGGGTTTTGTTTCTCAACAATATATCAGTTGAATAGGATCAGGCCCCGGTTCAAAACAGAATTCTCACAAATCAAATTGATGTATTTTTTAAATCCAGAAGAGTGTTAGGACTGTCAAAGGAATTCTTCCTTACACCTCATTTTCTGTCAGCAGGTGTTTGTTCATTTATTTGTTTGGTTTTAACTCAATTTGTGATCATGGATGCCTAAGCAGGTTAACTTAGGTTAGTAACAAACACCAAACAGATATTTCTGTGCCGAATGAAACAGGGTTTTCATAATGGAAACACACATTAATTAAAAAAATCCTGCTCTAGAGAGAAGTTGTTAATAAGCATAAAGCAATATGAGTAACAGAGTAGAAGTGCTACACAACATCAGAGATGCTTTAACACATGCGAAGGTACTTTTACCTGTTGTGTCCTTTACTTGGGTTGTACTGAAAATCAGTGAGTATACTCACCTGAATTAAAGATGACACTTTGGACAGTCAAGCAAGAAAAGCTTAAAGAGAAGATGTTGGAGAAGGCAGCCTTCACACAAGGTTGACTGTTGTGTAAATTAATTCTGGGGGATTGAGAAGCAATATTTTATAAGATGTATCTGTAGGTTTCCTTTGCCATTCGTAGAGTTTTTCTCGCACATGGTCTCCCAATCTTTTTCTTCTTTTTTTTCCTCCTACATATTCTCCATAAATTCCTTTCTTAATTGTACCAATGACATTAAGAATTCTTGGTAGGCAAAAATATATTCATACAAGATCCATTGTACCTCTGACAGATTTTATGATGATAGAATTCAGTTGGAATTTTGTCAGACTATCACAGAAGAACTATCACTACAGCTAGCCTTACTTATGTTCTGGAAACTTCAGGGTCGTTTTTATGAGAGGGAAAGGAAGTTGTATGCTTTGGGGTTTTGTCTTGCTTTAGAAATTTCACAAATGGGAAAATCTCTTGGAACTCTCAATTCTTCTGAGTTTTATTTTCTTGAACACTGGGCTGCTGCCTGCCCAAAGCATTCGGTTGTAGAGCCAGTGCTCTGTAGGTTGACTGTGTTCCAGTCTCACCATCTCTCACATTTAACTGTAAAATGCATGGTAATTAATATTTACATTGAGCCCCAGCATCAGAATCCAGGTGATCGTATGAGAATCTTCTATTAATTTTTCCTCCTCTTTTTGTTATCTTGTTTTGGTTTTGTTTGTTTGGGTTTTTTTTGTTTTATTTCAAATGAAAATATTCAGTCTTCAATATAATGGAAAAATACTTGATGTGACCTTGAAACTTATTAGCATGGGCACAAACTTCTGTAGCTTCATGTCCCAGATTCTCAGTGGTTACTGAGTGATTACTGAGTACTGTTTGAGTGATTCCTTTGTGATTCCTTGCCCACAAAGAATGGCAGCAAGCTCAAAGGAATAATTCTTGTTCTTTTTGTGCAGGAAGGGCTTTGGCCCTTTGCTTTTCCCCATGCTGATATGGTCCTGGGTGGAAGGAGTCATGTTGGTTGGAGCTTGACATTATGATGATGGAGGCAGTAGCAAAGTCTGTGGTGGTAGAAGAAAAAAGGAAGAGAGATTAGTCCCAGAGCCAAGAAAGAGTAGCAATGCAAGGAAAGGGTAGAAGAGTGGGCAAGTGTGACCCACAGAGCATTGCCTGGTTCCTAATGTGAGGGAGATTAATTTTTCCTCCTGTGTAAGAGGAAGGAAGGAGAATTACTGTACAGAGTTTGTTTTGTTGACTCTTTCTGTTTGCTATCCTTTGTACGTACAGTCTTTGAATGGGTTGTGTTGGAAGGGACCTTGAAGTTCATTTAGTTCCACCCTTCTCAGCCATGGACAGGGACAGACCAGGTTGTTCAAAGCCCCGTCCAACTTGGCCTTGAACACTTCCACTGATGGGGAATCTACAGCTTCTCTGGGCAACCTGCTCCAGTGCTTCACAACTCACAGAATAAAGAATTTTTTCCAAGTAACTTTTTTAAATTTAAACTGTTCCCTGTTGTCCTGCCCCTACCTGCCCTGGTCTCAACTGTTGAGTAGCCTCAACTGTTGGTGCATGTGAGGCCTTCTATAAGTAGGAAAAAATTAATGAATCTGTTGATGTCTCTCCTCCAGTATCCTTCAGCATTTCATACCCATCTGCATGCTGAAGGTAAAGGAATCTCTTCTAAACTGAGATAAAGAAAGCCAGAAATCTATGTTAATTCTCTGAACCCCCATTCTCTGAACCCCCATAGCTCCATATCTATGAAAGCATTGGTGTAAGATGAGGCATAACATTGGTTTATTTGCAAATGTGTTCCTGAAAAGTGTAGCATTTCTTCTCCAACTTGGTCTTACTGTTATTTGGATGCTAGCATATATCCTGACCTTAATTGTTCTTCCAGAATAAACCTTTCTGGTTTCTAAAGCAGGTTGCACAACATTTAGTGTTTTCTTCCTTTAAAAACAAACATAGTCTGTCAATGGTATTATATAAACAGATAGCTGTAAAATATATTGTCCTTATACGTCATCATAATGCAAATCCAAGCTGTATTTATTTGCTACGACCAGTGACCGAACTGATTGTGTCCTTATGAAAATAAATAGTTTTTTAAAGCTATACAGGTAAAATTAACATAGGAGTTAAGAAATGAAGTGGGGGAGGTGAGGGGGGGAATGTTTCCTGAACATTTTATCAAAGGAGTTTGTAAAAGGAAAAATGTCAAAAGTCATGTCGAGTAACAGAAAATTAGGTTTGAAATTGGTTTTCAAGCAGAAGATATATTTAATTAACTTTTTACGTTTGAATTTATTTTAACATGGAATTTACTTGTGTGCGCCTGGCTCTAGAACGTGAGCTTTATAAAAATTCTCTGAAAGCAAAACATTGAAGTTATGTTTTTTTAAAGATTTTTTTTTTGATGTAGGTTTAGTATCACTGTCACAGCATCTGAGGCTTCTTTGGAAGAAACTACATAGGTAACACTTTTATAAAGGGTTTGCATCATAGAGACTTTTGTGATTGATTTGTACATACTACAGCAAAAATTGCAGCAATAAAACAGATCTTACTCAAATGACAAGTTGAAACAAATAATTTTATTTATTTATTTATTTAAATGAATTTAAAACTCATGAAAACAGCCAGATTGACAGCCACAGAGACTTAATTCCTCTGTTCCACAGACTAAGTACAGAAGAAAGTAGTGCAGGATTCTCACGTGGCCCTGCTAATGTCTTAACCTTCATCTGTAGCTACCACCTTTAGACATGAGTAGTTAATTTACATTCCCATGTTCTCCCTGAACTAAAACTGCCAGCAAGAGTGGCAAATGTGAAACTGTAGAGGAAACTGGTCCCACAGAACCTGGACTGGTATTACAGGGACAATTCACACTCTTGAGTAGCCACTGATCTGGCCAAGGTTCAAAGCAAAAGGATGTGTTTGTGAAGGTGTCCTCGTTCCTATGCTGAAGTCCCAAAGTGGTTTGTCATCTGGACATAATATTCCTTTTTGCTCCCTGAAAATCTAGCCAGGGATAAGGGATTTTGCATTCTGTCTATATATATTTACATTTCAGTTGCAATTTGAGCAGTTGTTCAGGGGATCAGTCATTTGTTAATTTTTTTTTTAATTCAAAGAAATCTAAATAATTGTCCCTTAAGACCAGGTTTGAAGACCTTCCTACAAAGAGAATCCTGAACTTTGCCTCCTCTTCCCAATAGCTTTCTCTACCAGTGAGTCTGATCAGGAGTAAGTTATACTGCCCTTGGTGGAAGAGATTGAACAAATTGTACAGACTTGTGAGCATCAGACTTCAGCAGTAGCATTTCCGCTTTCTCTTGAAGCTTACCTTGTCCCTCTGCCACAGCAGCTATGGAGATCAGCCAGAGGCAGCTGTTAATGCTTTTAAACTCTGATTTCAACTCATGTGCATTTAAATTAGTTAACCTTAGTTATTTCTTTGCAGAGATCAAGTAAAGTTACTGTCCTGTTACCACAATGCCCCCATATTGGGTAGGGACTATTAAGCATACCAAGAGTAGTGATGTAATATTATTTCATTGATGAATTGAATTAAGATTACAGAATCAATTAGGTTGGAAAAGAGATCATCAAGTCCAATCTATGACCAAACACCACCATGTCAATCAGACCATGACACCAAATGCCACATCCAGTCTTTTCTTAAACACCTCCAGGGCCAGTGACTCCATCATTTCCCTGGGCAGCCCATTCCAATGTCTAACCACTCTTTCTGTAAAGAAATTCCTCCTTATGTCTAAACCTCTCCTGATGCAGCTTAAAGCTGTGTCCCGTCATGCTTTCGCTGCTTGCCTGGGAGAAGAGACCAACCCCCACCTGGCCACAATTTCCTTTCAGGTACTTGTAGAGTTTGATAAGGTCACCCTGAGCCTCCTCTTCTCAGGCTAAACAGTTCCAGCTCCCTCAGTTGCTCTTCATTGGTCTTGTGTTTCAGACCCTTCAGCAGCCTTGCTGTCCTTCTCTAGACACACTCCAGCATCTCTATGTCCTTCCTAAATTGAGGGGCCAGAACTGGACACAGCACTCAAGGTGCGACCTCACCAGTGCCGAGTACAGGGGCCAATCACTGCCCTGCTCCTGCTGGCCACACTATTCCTGACACAGGCCAGGATGCCCTTGGCCTTCTTGGCCCCCAGGGCACGCTGCTGGCTCATGTTCAGCCACTGTGAAGCAGCACCCACAGGTCCCTTTCTGCCTGGGCACTGTCCAGCCAGTCTGTCCCCATCCTGGAGTGCTGCAGGGGGTTATTGTGTCCAAGGTGCACAGATGTTCTTAGGATGTTCTTAAGGTCAGTAATGCAGAGAGGTGCCCTTTTGCCACAAGGGCCTGTTCCAAGTCAGAGCATCAATCTTAGGTGGGAAATAACATATGAAATATTTTCTATACTTTTCAGGTTTTATTCTGCTTGTATGTGTTAAAGATGTACTGTTGGACATAGTTTAATTATGCTGTCCCTTTAAAAGAAAGAGATTGTTTGAGTTACTTCTAGTTGTTTAAAATGTGAACTTTAAACTGAGAATGGGAAAACTGTTCTTTTGGGAGTTTTTATACTTGCATTTGGGCAAAAGAACCTAAGTACTGAATTATTAATAGATTTGATTGGAATGGTAAAAATTCTCGCTGGTTGAGAGAAATTTCATTTGAGCTCACTTTAGCATATGATGCTTTTTTTATTGTTACTGTGATTAAGTTACTGGTTGCTGATGCAACTTGACCTGTAGAACTGGTGTAGCACTACTATGCAGAAAAATATATTTTTGTTATCAAAAGTAAGTAGTCTTATTGTAATACTAGTGGCATATTCCTTTGTTGTATTGTTGGGATGACACAGCTCTTATAGATATGTTTGATACTTGCCTAACACTTTCAGAATTCATGTTTTTGGTGAGATCTGAGCTCAATATTGAAGAGTGACATTTTACTTGGCACATATATATGAATTAACAAATGGCTTTTTGCTGGAGTTTAACTTTTAATTGTAGAGCTATTTTTGTGGGCAAATTACCTGTGCTTTATGAATTGTACACTGCTGTAACTTTCCATAAGAGGGTAATATGTATCATTAAGTGAGTGAAATAAGATGGGTTGGCATTAAACTCAGATCAGAGCTTTCCGACAGTAGCAGTGCAGCTTCAGAAGATGTGTGATCTTAAAAGTCTTAGCTTCTAAGAGCACTATTGTGAACACTTTGTACAAAAAAAAGTTAATTCTTCCAAGTAAGTAAAAAAATCTAATAATTTTGGTAAATGATCATGTGGTGATTATTAAACTAATATGTAATTAGCATTTTCTAATGACAATCATAATCTTGACAAATGCTTTCATTCATTTTTTTCTGATCATTAAAGACTTTAAAAGCACTGATTTTTGTTAACTGAGGCCCTTGGCTGTTCATCAGTGGTGCAATTCAACCTAATACTCCAGTGGCCAGTAATCAGAGAGTTGACTATTAAGTGAAGGAAATTTTACCATTGTCTTTATGAACATCACCTTTATTTCTTGTCTAACACAGCAGATAGACAGAACTGTAAGAACATTTAACTGATACATATTCATCCCTTTTTTTTAAATGGTGAATTACACCATTTTTTAATGTTTTATATAATTAAAATTTAACCAATACTTTGACAAGATTATGATCTTCAAGATTTTTCAAGTACAAGTTTTTGTGTGGGTTTTTTTTTTTTTTGGAGTTGAACCAGAAGCAGATTTTAATCTTCTCAATATCTGCATTTGTTATTACTTCTAAAAGGCTTGATTTCTTTGAGGGGATGTTGTAGTTCTTTTTCTGTGTTAAAATGTGTAATTTCTTCTCTTCAGAAGCAACATACTTGCTATTATGAATTCCTGTGGATAGCCATTACCTATGATGTATTATCCAAGAGCTTGATTCTACAAATTGGTCTTCAGTTACATTAGAGATACTGAACGTGGCTTAGCTAAATGTTCTCCTATGTGCAGGAAATATATCCTATAATCAGTGCTGATGTTCATACCCTCTTGTTTCCCTTTGAAATTCCTTGTATTTTTGACCTGTGCCATCACAGAGATACTCCTCTAATTCTTAGCTCTCTGCAGCAACTCTGCAGCTGCTCAGGTCTCTGTCCTCCTTTTGCTGAAACACACCCAGAATTTGTGGCCCCTCTGCAGCCTCACTCCTTTTTCAGGCTTTTTTGTCCAGCAGAGTCTTGTTTTCAATTCTCTTCCCTGCATTTGGAATGGAGTTATTTTATATTTACAGAATGTAAAACAAGCATGCAAAAAGTATAGCAGTGTAGTACATAGTACCAAAATATTTCTGTGTTTGTTTACTTTAGATGTTTGATTTTATGCAGAGACAAACTGACTTCAAAAATATAGGACAGATGATCAGAAATGTGGATAAGGACAGCATGTTCCCCTGCTTTATTTAGCACTGAGCATATTAATGGGTGCTCAATAAATGGTAATGGTTTTGGAGACATGATGATTGATGTTTCCTGGATCAAAACATAGAGGTTTTGTTTAAGAACAGCCCAGCTGGCAGAGTGATCCTCTTTTGAAACTGTTTGTGATCAAAATATGTCAGAGCTGTATCTATAAAATACAGTAGGCAAGACTTTTTGTCAGTGGATTGGTTAATTTATTTTAACAGTAAACTATCAACTGTATCTTTGATTATTCATCCCTCCTGTCACACCATATTCCTATCAGTGAGTTAGAGTGCTGCTCTTTTTCTGCTTTCCAGATTTTGTTTCTTACATTGTGAACATACTGCTCTCAAAAAAGGGCTATATATTTTTGGAGTAAGAACACATACAAGATACTGAAAGGAGAGAATTGCATATGTGTTTGTGTACAAAACTGCACCACACACATACTTTGGGCAGCCAGTATTGAGGAAGAGAAGATTATCACCTGTCTTTTAAGGAGCCATCAGTGGAACTCAGGTGGTGCCATCCTCCCTGGTCAGAGCACACCTCAGGGTGGCTGGTATAGCCAGAAACTGCAAGATCAGAAAATGAATTCTTACTTTGTCACCTCAGTTGGTTGTTCCCCTTACAGAAACAGTGTTTTTTGGCTTTGAGTTGAGAGGAGATGGCTTCCAGTTTAATGGCTTCTAAAATACTTAACACAGGCACTGAGCAAAGCCAATTAAAGCCGTCCCTGATATTTCAATGGTTGAAGTAGCAAGTGGGAATTCAGAAAGAAAGCAGGCAAATTTAACTTACTTTTCTCTCACCCTTTTTGTGGAGGCCACCTTTCTCTCCCACTTCTCTCTCCACCCTGCTCTTTTGTTACCCTTAAGGAAAATAATTCAGTTCTTGCCTTTCAGTTTGTCATGTGTTTTTCTTAGTCATGTGTTTCTTTTTTTTTAATGCTCCTTGGATACTCTCAAAAGGAAAGTAAATTTTTTTTAAGGAAAAATGCACAAAGTTGATTACACTTAAAAAAAAAAAAAAGGAATTAACTTCAAATGTTGTGAGCACATTTGCCAGACAAATTACATTAAATGTTTTTAATTATTTCATTCGGAAACTTTGTATTTCTAAATTTGTATTGAAATTATTATTTTAAATATAGCACTAACAAATCTATTGTTAAGGAGTCTTTAAAAATCTGAATCTCTCCATGGGATAGGTATGTAAATATCCAGAGTACACAATTCTTATTGTATTGATGTGTGGAAAGAAGAACCTCATGAACTAGGTTTATTGACAAAATAGACTGCAACAGCTCGGAAGAGTGGCTCATTGTGTCTGAATGCATTTAGGCAGTTTTAATTCCTGAATTAATTATACAATATACTATAAAGCTACAAAGAAAAAGCCATTAAAGTCATCTGTGTCAAAGGAAATTTGTACATTGAGGAGTAGCTTGTGGCATATAGCCACAGCTGCAAGTCTAGGTTGTATGGGGAGATTGTCTGCCCAAAACAGAGTTGTCCTACATCCCTCTGGTTACAGTGAAGGCAACAAGAGTGTTGGTATTACCAGAGTGTTGGTATTACATGTTGCTGCACAGCTGGTCTGGGTGGTAATTTCTGATCTCTGTTACTTGCATTTAACATCACTGAATTTCTCTCTTCCCTCAAAAATGAAAACAAGAAACTGTTCTTACTTAAGTATTTGAGTCTAGAAAGTTGGGACATTAAACTCTCAAATATCTGAGCTAACACAGTTTCTGAAAAGATTGCAATGGTAGGTAGCACTGTAGTTTTGCAGACACATTTAAGAAAGCCTCTTCCTGACTGGGACAACCATTGCCCCTTTTTCTGCCTATTTCTAACAATAGTTGTAAAGGTAGAGCTGGCGCTGTGCTTACTCCCTGCTTACTCCCGTCTGCTTTTTGCTTTTCTTGTAGTTCAACTGAGGTGCTGATCTTTTAATGACTACTCAGTGAGGAAAAACTGGTTTATCCTCTTGAAATGCCTGTGCACTTCATAAAGAAATTCCGTTCCTAATGGCAGCTATATTGCTGAAATTTCATCATGTGTTGCTTTTTATGAGATTATGGGCATTTGAAAAAAAAAGTAATTTCTCACAGACATGATCTTTGAGGGCAGAATTTCATGCCAACAACATACAAAACAAGTAGCGGAAGCTGGGGCCTGAATACATTTACTGCAAAGAAATCATGAAAAAATCCTCTCCCCAGTGGCAGTAAAGCACCTTTTGATCTGTATTTCTGAAGCTGTGCTGTTCATTGTTGCTTTCTTTTGTTCTGCTTCTGCCTCCTTTTTCCCCAGCAAGCCTGTTTGCTTTAGCCTGCCTGTTTGGTGCTTTGCAGAGCATATCTGTAAAGGGGGATTTCATAGTACGTAGGTTTATGCCCCTTGTAAAAATTCCTCGCAAATACTGTTCCATCATTGCTTAGCAGGAGTGCGGCACTTTTGCTGCATGGTGCTCTTGACTGAAGGCATAAGTGGTCTATAGGCCCCTGGATAGTTCCTTTGTGCTGAAGCAAATTTGACTTAAGATTTTTACTTAAAACAAGGATAATCATGTTTGCATGTGGCACAGTTTCTTTGGCAGCCTCAGCACCTCAGGCATTTTATGCTCCCTCTTTTTTTTATTGTTATTATAGCAGTTGTCCAAACATACAATCACGTGGTACAATCTGTCTGGAAATTCTAATTCTGATGAGAGCAGAGGTGGGAAGAAGGAGGTGGCAAATTGAAGGTTTCAGTATTCTAAATTCAGCTTTTGCTTCAGTCTTCTAAGTGTTCCAGAATCCTCCACTGTGATCACGTTACTGGGACGTATAAGTGGTCTCAGAAATTACAAAACTCGAAACCGGTATTAAGTCAGTTTGATATTTGTGTGCCGTGGGTTTCATTGTAAATCACTCCAAAGCTGAGCATGCCCATTTAAACCCAAAATGTGTTAAATTAGCTTGGAGACCTTTAACTGCAGTGGCACTAGGAGATCTCACTTAAATATCGTAAAATGTTATTATTTGACTGGTCTTCCTTTAAGCTAGGCTACTTAATGTATGTGCTGAATATTATAAATACAGCTTTTGCAGAATTTCAACTTCGTGGCCAAGGATACAGAATGGAAAACACTGACTGTTAAATAACATACAAATTAACTATCCATAAGTTTAACTCAAGGAACGGATTAATAAAGCTATCAAAACTGCCTATCTTCCTAAATATTATAAATATTATAATCTTACCATGTTACTGTAACCCAGTAAAGACTTGATGATATCAGCATAAATGATTTTATCTGGTATTTTTCTTTTCAAGATAAATCCAAAGGTGTTAAGATCACATTGGTTTTATGGTCATATTTGATATATGATAATATCATCTATGTCTGCAGAATTTATGATATTAATATGAGGAGAATGGTGGGATTATTATTATGGGTCACACAGAATTACAGATCCCAATAATAGTACACCTAAAAAAAGAAAAACTGTCAGCTGTAGTGTAGTGTCAGCGCCCATCTTTTCAAGCTGTTGTAGCTCACATTACAAAGAAGGCCATTTTAGCTAGGAGCATAACAATCTCATTGTATTAATCATTTTCTGTGTTTAAGCAATATGAGGATGTCTGCTTTCAGTGACAGAAATAAAATCCTTGAAGGGAACAGTCTGTGAAATAAACTCTGAAGGGATAGTGAGACTGCCTCTCTTTACTCCCCGTGGCCTAATTAAACAGTGGAAAAGCCACCATAAAAGAAATTAAATTTAAAAAGACAGATTAGCAACAGGAAGGGTGTGGCAGCGACTGATGTCCATGTGGTGCTCCATTTGCAAGTATCATGAAGAGGGGCCGTGCTAAGAAGCAAAGTAGCGAGTTGCTGATCATGGATTTTTAGGAAATATTTTCACTTTTGGCAATGACAGGATTCTCTAGTCTTGTCTGGTATTTTCCTTTTGCAATCCTCTGCAGCAATGTAACACCAGGAGAAAGCCATACCTTCCCAGGTGTGCTATTCTGCTGGCAACATTTCATTAATAGAAAGTATAATGAATAAACAATTTCTAATCAAGTTTTTTAAGATGCTTATACATGCCTATACACGTTTTCCCATACGTAAGTATTAGCATTGGACCCAGGCCTTTGCTGTATGATGGGATGGATTTTTTTTCTTAAATTTCTGGGGTCTGTACTGAGATGGTCTGTATTGCCAGAAACAATTTGGCCATTTCTTATCCTTTTGAAAATAACAGAGGTTCAACTGCTGTATCTGTTGAAGTCATAAATGATTGACTTTACTTGGATAATAATATGTTTTTTTTTTCCTGGCTATGACTGATACAGCACAATATAACTGGAAGAGTGTGAACTATCTGAGAACTACAGTTACTTTGAAGGTAGGAAATGTCTGTAGGAGAGTTGCCAAGACTATTCTGTCAGGTGCAGTGTCATGTTCTCCATCTTCACACCTTGGCTGTTTGGTATAATTTGTGTTTGTGCATGGTTTGTGTTTAGACTAACCTACTGTCAATGTTGACACTCCTGGTGAAGCAGCACTGGAAATCAGTGCCCAAGGTGCTCCTCTCTTTCAGTTAGAGTTCCTCCTTTTCTTTTAGGAGTCCTTCCCTTCCAGAGAAAAACAGCTCTCTCATTTGGTTAGCTTTTCCTCTGCTCTTCTTTTATCTCAAAAGTCATGGGATCTGTTCTTCCCCTAGGAGTATTTTGTATCCAACAGAGTGTACATAAGTCCAGGTCCAAGCAGCGTGCCTTAGTTTACTCTCTAAGCCAAAAGGAATACTACAGAGCTTTTTTTCCCCTCTCCAGAGCAATAATGTGTACAGATATTTTACCCAGGTTAACTTCAATGCCCCTTTTGGTGCTTAGAGGCACCTGTTTGGGAGTGCACCATGAGGGTGAGCCATAGCCGTAAGAGGCACCACAAAACTTATGAGTCATTAGTCATTAAGGAAAGTTTCTAAACAAAATTAACAAAGAAGCCAAAATATTCTCAAGCTCCAGAAGACAGCTCACTCACTAAGCTCAGATGCTGAGTTCTCAAGCTGGGAGTCAGCTGTCAGCCCCCAGAACCTCCAGTCCCCTCTCAGTCACAGGGACACTTCTCCAACAAACCCCAAGTTGGCCACTGGAAATATCCATAGGAGCAGTCTGATGAATTTCTGCATTGTTGTTCTGCTCAATTTCTGCATTGTTGCTTCAAGAAAAGTGGTAAAAATGTTTCCAAGTTGTTGCTGTACCTACAGGTGCTCCCTTTCACAGAACAAAGACCCCAGAGCCAATGGCTATTAAGCCAACACTCATGAGGAGGGACAATGGACAAGGGGTTTCTTTGTTCCCTCATTCTGCCCCAGTATTCTTGGAAGGCAGTGTTCTATGTTGCTTTACACTCTCCAGTCTGTATCAAGCATGGACTGTGTTTCACCCTATGTTATGCAAATATCAGATCACAAGCAATAGAGAAAATTGGGAAAAGCTTCACCCTGACGCTTCTGTGTAGGCCAGACAAATTACTGAAGCTCACAGAGGAAACAGGACACATTGTTTGAGGTATGGTATAGTGAAAAAATTCCCTTTATGTGCCTTTTGTCATTAGAATTTATGTCTCAGAGACAAGTCTTCCCAGAGACTTGCCTACAACATTTAGCCTTGCACTACCTTGAGTAGCATTTGTCTTTCAGACAAACTCCAGCCAGTCAGGATTGAAAGCCACAGCACAGAATGGACTTCACAGTTTTAATTCCTAAGGCAGTAAATGTTAAAACAAAAATACTGGCTAGATAAAATTATTTTCTGTTGTTTCTTTTAAACAGGAAAAGAATATTAGATATTTCATCAGCATGTTAGAGCCCAGAATACAGTCACTATGTTTCTGAAAACTACCATCACCTTTTCTCTGTTACTATATGCTGATTTTTCTATTACTGAATAAATGCTATTGGGCAGAATTTTGATGATTCTATGTGCAGGTAAATACTAGGATTTGGGGAATGAGTAAAGGCTGCTTGGTGATAACAAATATAGAAAAATATATGAGTGAAAAAGCAGTTGCTTCTTTATGGGTAGTGGCATATATGGCTGTATGCTCATTGCATGAATATCTATCACATGTAGGTTGATGTTAGAAAACATGATACTTGAGGTTTCATGTATATGAGTTTCTTAGTGTTATGGTTGGGATTTTCATACATCCCGAAAAGAGGCGTATTTTGTATGTATTATGCTTTTCTGTGCTTTGTTATTGCCAGAAGCTTGAAATCAATACTGCTTTTTCTTTCTGATAATTAAAAGGATGGTTTATCTTTATATGGATCTTTAATTTTAATAAGCTAATAATTCTGATTTTAGCTACTATTATCTTAATAGCTAAGCCTTCTTAAATGTTTTTATCGTAATTCCTTTGGATAGTGTTGCCATTTTTTCAGCCTGCATGAATCCTTGCTCTATAGTGACGTCTGCTGGAAGTGGCAAACTGGAATGTTCAAGGGCATATTTAGGCTTTTCAACTCAGGGTTGCCTTTATCCTTTTCCATGTGTGAAGAAAGCACTGTATAGAAGAGCAGCATCACATTTTCCCATTCTCTAACAGGTGTTGTTTCTGCCCTGGACTTTTTTGAATTTGGGCTTTATCTTGTGGCAAGCATGCATTTCTTGCCTTGCAGCACATTCCATCAGTGTAATTTTTGACACTTCTTCTATTCTTGTCATAAAAGTTGATAGTTAGAAGTCATCAGGTTCTGAGAAATAAGTATTTATGCATTGTATCAGATCCATACTGAGGTGCTCAGATTCAATTATGACTTCTTACTGACAGTCCTGACACCAATATTTAAGTAATTATAGAGGAGTCAATGAAAGAAATTTATGCTTTTAATCTGACATTCAGAATTAGGTAATATTTACTTTATATCTTAAAATAGGTATAACATTCAAAATAGACACCAAACATTTTGCCTTAGAGCTAAAAAAGGAAAGTAATGAGCCCATTTTTAAGTGAATTCAAAAAGCAATCTGATTTTAGTTCTTGCAATGCAGAGCAAATAAAATAAAAACTATCGTACTTTATTTACTAACCGATGAATTGAATTGTCCGCCTTTTATTACCGATATAAAGCAAAGACTATGAAGAGGCAATCATTTTTGCAGCTATCAGACTTTCAGTAACATATCTCTTGTGGCTTAAATAACAGATAGTTTAAGTGTTTTTCCATTACCTTCGTGTAAATGAAAAATGCATAAAATATTTTAACAAGGCAAAGTAATCCAAGGAGATTGTTATTTTGTGTTACAAATTAGGTTATTTCTGTCATAAAATTAAAGGAAAAAAAATCAACGCAAGGACATTTCAGCTTAATATCATTTACCACAACGAACATGTAACAGATTTAATGAGCTAGCAGGTCACCTGAATCCAGCTGTTTCCGACCAGCTTTATGAAACGGAGAATGCAGCTAACGGTAGGAGGTAAGCATTATTACAAGCTCTCAAGGAGTTACAAAATCGATTTCTGCTTGAATGAATTAATTTAGATTATCAATTTATAACCAGCTACACGAATCCCATCAACTCAACAATTCAGTGAATGATCAGGCTCAGCCCTTGCAAGAGCTTAACAATTAGAGAGCTCTGTAGTTATCTCCTGTCCTACGGTGTTGCTAACAAAGTTCCTTAGTTTGACAGAAAGAGAAGGAAAATGTTTGCTTAAGGACATAGCAGGAGTGAAACATCTTTGGTGAGGGAAAAGAGCAGCTACCTTAGAGCAACTGTGTTCTTGTGTCTTTCCTTCCTAGAAATTCTTCCAAAGGTAACTGAAATGGAGTGGTTCTTTTACTAGCAAAAAAGCATGACCAGTGCAGAGAAGACACCAAACCATCTAATTTCAATTATGTTCTTGAAGTAATATTCAATTACTTCTTTAGAAGAAAATAAAAGATAGGATGTGAAAACTAATGCTTTAATGCTTATAACTATCACACACTCTAGAAGTTTAAACTGTAGTGCTATTAAAAATGTCGTGCCTTTTTGCTGGAATGCAGCAAGGTAGTTCCTCTTCCTCGCCATTCTAGTGCAGTCATTAAAACCTGTGAAAAGAGAATATAAATTGCTGCTAGTCAGAATGTTACTGTTTTGTTTTGCACAAGTGTTAAATGGCTACTCAGGATGCAAGTCAGTGATGATTCAGACTGTCCATCTTTTAATCTCTGACTTGTCTCCTTCTTGTAATGTTCCAAAATGTTTAAGAGTAAAAGGACATTTGCTGTGTGTTAGTTGCTGTCTTCTGAAGTATAAAATACAGTTCATACTCTTCCTTGGCTGTTCAGTCAGTTTTGGCACCATCTTCCTTGTCTCAGAAGATGAGTGGTACAGTAAGTACAGCACTTTATTAGCAGCATATGATTTATCACAGGAACATTAAACTTAAATAAGTAATTGTGTTTATAAATATCCTTTAACAGGAGCTGGGATTCTGGGTTTAGTAATACACGTCAGTGGTGAAGTATGAAAAAATGATCAGCTGTTAGGTCATAAAGCCTTATTGTTGCCTGAAAATAATCTCAAATTATTGCATTTTAGGGCTGAGGAAAATCAATAGGATTATATTGTTCTTCTTCTAAAAGGTACATTTGCAGTGCAGTGTTCAAAGAGTAATAGGTATGATGGCTTCTGTTAGGGACAAAATGAGTTGCACCTACGTCATGTGGGAAGTATACCACTAAAAAGACCTCAGATTCCTGACAGTTTTAAACCACTAACAAAAATTGTTAAATAGCTCTGTTGCCCTTATGCTGTAAGAAAGTGGAGGGTTTTTAAGTACTGGAAATGCATCTTCTGGACAAACTTGGATATGTTCACATGGGCTGCCAGTGCTTTTGTTTTTTTTTTTCCTTTCCCTTGACTTGGCTGTAAACAGCCTTCTCTAAATTCTCTCTGGGCGCACAAAAATTGAAGACAACAATGCAAACCTATTCTAGTGAATTAAAAGTTATGAGAAATCCTTTTTTTGTAGTCTTTTCTGTAGAGTTAGCTCTAAGTTGACAATCAAATTACTGTCTTGTTCCTCATTATTTATTATTATTTTAGCAAGGTTTTATGCTAGCACTTATAGAAGTTGTGATTGCGAGATGGTAGAATTTAATAATCTCTGATTTCCTGGGACGGGCGTTGTACAGTCTTGTAAGAAGGGTTAGTCCACCCTATAGACCTCAGCCTGGAAGCTCTTCCAGGCTGAGGTCTATAGGGTGGAGTAACCCTTCTTACAAGGTTTGTGTAAGGTCTATAGGGTGGATTAACCCTTCTTACAAGGTTCTTTCCATAGGTTCTTAAAATCCATACTGAGCCTGCAGTAGCCTAATTGAGTGCATGGGAATTGTCAGCCCATCAAACAGTAAAGGAACTCATCTGGGATGCTCTTTTTTCCAGTCACAGCAGGTACCATACCTTTCGGAAAATAAGATTTTATGTATATATGTCACTGAAGAGAGTGAACCTGTAAGTTTTTACATATATGCCTAGTGCCTTATGCACTTTCCCCACCAGCTGCTATAAAACCAAATTCAGTGGATGGGACAATGCTGCCATTGGATGGACATTTAGGATATTTGCTTCTGAAGACACTGTGCTTTACAAAAGTTATGCTTGGTATATCAGCATGTGTTGCTGTCCTGCATGCAGTACTGGAAACAATGTAATCCTGGCAGCTCTGTCTTTGCAGTGGGAATTTTCCACAGATTTCTATACTTCTGCTGCCACACTCTTTCCAATACCCAAGACAGCTCCTTCAAAGCTAATTCCAGTGTCAGTGTGATCTCCTCTACCGTGATGGTTGAGTCTGAGGGGACAGCTAAATAAATCTCCCACTGTGAGCTTTCATTGAAGAAATTCTTTCTCTCAGATTTGGATAGTTTGTCCCTGGAGCATGCTATCATTCATGGATGGGCAGCTAAAAATTAACAGGATTCAGAGGCTCAGTGACTTCCCAAATGTCAATCTTTCATGTCCAGCAGCTATTGGGCTGAGATGAACCTGCAACTTTTCCTTTGAGGGGAGAACCTCTTTCCGTGTGCCTTGTGAGTCTCCCTTTCTTCTTTATATCCATAATCACTTAGTAGATGAACTGCAGAGCAAATCCATCACAGGGTGGGATCTGTTGCACAGCCTAAAAACAAAGCCTTTTCTTGTCTATGTGTTTGGTCAAGTAGTTGTTGCTATCTGTTCAAGCACAGTGAGCTAAGGTTTTAGATGTGCTATAATAACGTCACTTATTGCACTGTGGCAAATTTTAACTTGAGAAAAATTTAAGTCTTTTCCAACTGTGGCAAGGAAGGCCCAGTTAGTATTTCTCTCAGTGGTTCCCATGGTGAGGTGTGCCTCAGTGACAAGGCAGGGGTGTGTTAGGGGTGAGCAGCCTGCATCCCAAGCACAAAAGCCCAGTGAGACACACACTGGTTCTGGGGGCCACTGGGGTGTTTCTGCACCATGATCCTGGGAGGAGAAGTGCTGCCCCGAGGTACCTGAGCAGTGCAGGCAGAGGTGGCTTGGAGTAGCCAGGTGGATTAGCAGAGACATTCCTGCAGAGCTGGTGCCAGCAGGAGAGGCAAAAGGGATAGTCCAGCATGGTGAGGAAAGGGCTGGTACCAAAAGGTTCAAAATATTAATGTCCAGTTCAGCCACATCTCAGACAGGATACACTGTGTGACTGTGCAGTGTTTGTGAAACAACCAGCAGAAAAACTAATATTGCTGAAATTATTTAATATGGCTAAACAAGATGTAGGGCTGTGGCCTTCAGAAAGTTAAATGCTTTTTGCACAGAATGCTTCGGCCCATTAGCAAAAGTGATGGCATTTTCTTTTAGGCCTCTTATGTTCTTTTGCAAACAAAACAGGTTGTACTAAATAAACTCTGTTTCAGGAGTTTTACTTCCTTATTATTATCAAAGTTCATGAGATTTTCAACTTACTTTCTGGTCAGAAAGTATATTAATAGCCTTGTTGTGTGAGGATTTTCCTCAGCATACTTTCAGAAAGGTGCAAACATATTCATCAGAAGTGATTATTTGTTTAATTATGCCAGAAAATGCTGGTAAGCTTTTGAATTTTCTAATTTAGTCCAGTGCAATTTTTTTCATTATTTTCATAACTCTAGATATAATCAACTGTAATATTTCAAACATATGTTTCCATTTTCATTTTATGTTGGCAAAGCCTTTGATTGCAGTCCCCAGTGCTTACCTTAACTACACCTCATAGAGGCTGTAAATACAGCTCTCCTCAGCTGCATTGCAGCTAGAGACAGCGTCTGGCAGCAGTCTAGGATGGGCAAATGACCTCAAAATCCTGAGGGCCTATAGCAGCGGTGTTCCACATTATTGATAGTAGCAGAGATATTGACAGTCTGTGCTTGGAAGGAAAATAGGAGTTTGATATGACATATTGTGTGTCTCAGCAAGACTCATAAATAATTTTGACAAGTTTTTGTATGCATGGGAAAGTCCTTGATTCAGCCTCCCATAAAAATAAACTTCTATTATGGAATGTATTTGTCAAGTGGCTGTGTGATGGATGGAGCTGCGTTTACCCCTTGGCAGTTCGATGAGTTTTAGATGCACAGCTTACCAGAGAGGATTTACGGGCAGTACAGAAATAATTATTCAGTATGAAATACATAATTCCTGTACCTGCATTTTCATTTTTTATTATATTTTGTTTCTGTTGCATTTCTGGTCTTTAAGACAAAAGGCCTTACCATTTTACTTGGAGCTGTTGAATGCCTGTAGTTTTTTGTTTGGAGACTCTAATTCCTTTCCCAAACCTGGCTTGTATTTTGTTAATTGAATGTAAGCTCTTAGCAAATAAGGCAAAACCAGACAAGTTTGCATCTGAAAATTTTTATTTTCACCAATAAAAACTCTCTTGAAAGGATTTCTTAAGCTTCTGTTGGGGAAAAAAATTAACAAATCATGTTAAATTTAGATTCTTATGATAACTCTTGCTCATATTTCTCTTATTGTCTTTTTCTTTTTCTTTTTCTCTTCTTATTTTATAACCAAGCAGTATGCTTACATGAAGAGGTCACATTTTTCTGACTCTGAACCCAGAGCACCTGGCACATTTGTTCCATTCTTCCTTAAGGCTGCTCCCTCAACTCTTTCTCCCTCCTTTTTTTATTTTTTTCACAGTAGTCTTGCTTTCCTGTCAGGGCTGCCTTCATATCTCCTCTTACCTCTGTCATTTCTGCCTGTTTATTACTCACTCCTTTCACCTGTTATGGTTTTACTCATTTAACTTTTTCTTTAGACTTCCTTTCTTTTTTTCCCTATTTCTGTCCTCCTAATTGGATGTTCTTCCTCCTGTTAATAGTTTCTCTAGACTTTCTCCTTTACTTCCTTCCTGCTCCTCCAGTCCATTTCTTCTTACCTTTTTTCTTCTTTGCTCTCATGTTCTAGCTTACTTTTACACAGTTACTTTATTTCAGTCCCTTACTTTTTTCCAGTCCCTTCCCTCTTTATTACTTACCATTCCTAACAGTCATATTTTCTTCCCAGTTTGCAACTTCTGACCATGACCGTCTGACAAATACCAGTTGTTCTGTCTTCCCAAAATGTCTTCCCTGTTTGAAACTTCCCAAAGTTGGGAACATGGCACTTCTTTAGTCTTTACAGGACTATCCAGTTTTGGATAGTTCCCATATCCATGTAGAGGAATCACACTGTCCTAACTTGCCTGGAAGAACAGTGTAGTCCTGAATGTGTTAACAAAGCTTACTATTGTAAAAGACTCAAAAGAGTACTAATTTTTAAAATTACTTTCAGCATATAGTATAGCATATATCATGGGTTAGGCTAAGAGATCTTACTCATTACAGGCAGGAATTATTGTGAACAGAGGATTTCTAAAGAAAAAGCAAACCGTTTTTAAATGTAGAATATTTATTTTAAGACTTCATGCCATTTACTAAAGTCTGTAGATATGGCAAATTAGAATTTCTGTTCTTCATTTAAACACATTCTGAGATTTGTGTAGAGCAATTTGAATGTAAAAAATGTGCCTGCTCAAACAGTCTGTGGAAATAAGACAGTATGTTAATCCTTGCAGTCAGCACCTGGATTCTAAAAATTGGTCACAATTAGAGTTGTGTTAGCCTCAGGCATACAGGCACCTGGCTGGGCTGTTCACACACAGCTCCCATGCTTGGATTTGAGCTGCCCCTCCAAGCTGCCACTGCCTCTCCAGGAGGGTGTGGTGTCCATCCAGTGCCTCCTCTGGCCTGTCTGACCCTGGTGGACATTGCAAATAGCCTTCAGCATCTCAGATACCACCAGTGGGCAGCTGGGCTCGCACATTTCTGTTTGTTCAGCGTGCAAAATAATGTAACATATCTCCTCTAATATATTAGAATTTAGCTGAAGTTAGGAGCAGAGGTTCAGCAGCAATCTTGTTTGGACTGTGTTAACAAAACTTTGTAGAACTAAATAGCGGGTGCCTGCTAGCAGTTGCATCCTCTGACTGTTGCCATTCTCCCATACATTCAATATCATATGGGGCATCCTGTGATTTTGACTCTTTACCTTCTACTGCAAATTATCCACAAAAAGCCTACTTTTAGTATTTATTTCTAAATCCTGTTTGTAAATGGACAGTATCTGCCCAGCAAAACTGAATTGCTACTATTGTTGATCTAGAGGACACATGTAAACAGGAGGAAGGACTTGGTCTGCTACAGCTGATTATGCCACTGCAAAAATCTGGCAAAGGGGAAAGCCAGACAGTTGTGAATTAATTAGCAGTCATGGAGTTGTGTTTATGCTGTCGTATCTCACATAGGTCAGGGCATTCCATACTCAAGAGCTGGGAGCTTGAGCAGTAAGTGTTCCTCATTTTCCTGCCGTCTTTACTGGGAAGAATATCTACTGAGGGGAAGGGAAATTTTCTCTCAGTTAGATTGGGACCATAAGTGATAGAATCTCCTTTTTCTTTAAAATGTCATCCCATAAAGGTATTTTAAATAGTTGCCAGGTTTATTGAGATATCACTGTTTGGTCCATGATAGCTGAAGGTCTGTCTGTACTTCCATTATAAACTTCCTTAATAGGGAAGAATTAATGACCTAGCTACTACAAGTATTTTTGGCCTAAATTTTACTTGTGATATCCTCATCTAGAAGCAAATTTTTTTTTTTTTTCCTGCAACCAATTTCCCTGGAATTTGGATGCTAAAATAGGAAAAGTAATATTTTATAGTTGTACCTGCTTTTCTTTTTCTGAATGTCACGGAAAGAGGTGAAGGATAGGGGGGACAGATAACTGTAAATCTGTAACTGATTATGTAAATATGCACTTAAGGGGTTTTTTTTTTGCTTTATTTTGGGGAATTTGAGGGATAGGCTGCTGCATGTTAAGTATTCCGAATGTTTTTTATGCACGTCCCTTCCTTCTTCCCCAAAACTGCTGCTTCATTCACAAATTCTTTTAACAAAATTTTGTTAATCTTTCTCATAGAGCTCTGTATTAGCAGTGTTGTATTAACATGAAGCCATCTAATAAGTATCAAGCAATTTCTCAATGTGCAGTTCTGTGTCAGAGATTTCTATTACTAATATCTTCAGGCAACTTCATTTCAATCCATGTTGTGCTTCAAGGATCTGTCGAAGTGCACTTCAATGCATCTGAAAACATCCTCAAAATAGAACAACATGGATTGAAACTGAGGGGCCTGGAAGCAAACCAGAGGGGACAATAACAGCTTAGTAAAAGTCTTATTTTTCTCTAGTCTCGCTTCCTTTTTTATACCACCATTAAACATAGGAAGTTGAACAACAATTAAATACAGTGGCTTGCTGTAGCAGTGTGGCAATCTCCCTGGAAGAAAAAGCATTCACAAGTCTGAAGGATAAACTGATGGTTGTTTCTGAAGCTATGAGGCTGTCCTCCTCTGGTACTCAGATTTCAAAGGGTGAAACTGGAAGTGCTCTCGCTGATTTTTAAGCCCCCTCTCCACATATACAAGCCTCATTTTTTTTAATTCAGCAAAAGTAGTGTTTGTTAGTGTATTGAATGGAGATGCAGGACAGGAGTTTCTCAGCAGTGTACCTGTTACAGACTAGCTTTCAGTTTTCATGTACTTCTCTTACGAGGATATACAAAAAAATAAAAAGCTGCTTTCTTTCTCTTTTTTCCTGCAAAATATGAGTAGCAATGATGGTTAGTTCCAAAGAATCATTTAAAGTGATTTTCTATTAGAAAATAAAAGTTTTTAGAGGATAATAGAAATATTCTTGTCAACAACTGAACAAAAAATGTTTGCTGTGAAACCTGTTTGTGTTATTAGACACAAATTAAAAGTAATATCTTTGAAAGTATGTGTATGGCATTTAATTTGGAGTTTATGGCCAAAATTCTGTGCATGAATGTACTATTGCTTTGCTGGGTGGCAGTAGGTGCCCTCACAGACAGTTTTGTAGATGAAAGATGATCAGAGTTCAAGCCTGGGATCTTTCTGTAGGCATGGGGGCTGCATTATTTCCCTAAACCTAAGGAGATTTCTAGTTAGTTTGTGTATTTCAGAGGAAAAGTTCTGAAAATAAACTATTAGTGTAATTGATAACATGATATCTGGCTCAATTTCAAGAGAATTTGAAAGACAACTTGAGGGAACTGATAATGCAATCACCACAGTGAGCCACCAATAGCCAGGGATTTTAGTTATTTACCATGTACATAGGTATAACAATTAGTGTAACAGTTTCTGTAATTTAAGGATAAAATGTGATCAGAGTAGTTGTTTCACTTGTGACCAAAGTACATGAAAAAAAAGGGGAATGTACTATTTACTAATATGTACTCAAGACAGATACCCAGATATCCATTTCATTTTAGCAAGTATGTTTGTGTAAAAGACGCAGGAGTGCTGGCTACTTATTAATAGAATAAAGTCCAATCACATATGAAAAAATTTTATTTAAAAACTTGTTAAGATTTTATTACTTTTTCTGTATGTTTGGCCAGATTTACCTAATGGAAAGTTCCTTTAGACTGTTTGGTTATTCCAGTGGCATGTAGTTGAACAGTCCCTGAATAATACTGATGTGTAAGAGGGGCCCTCACTTTGGAGAGTACCCACATACTGTAAGTTGTACTGTCTTTCAGCCAGTCTAGGAGCAAGGCAAAGGACACTTTCCTCCCCATTCATGGGGGTGCAACCCTAAATACTGCATTTTAAATTAAACAAGTAGGTCACTGATACTTTATTTTTTTTCTGTATTAAATACAGCAACAGAAGTAGAGAGAATATGGCCTGCTTTGTTCATGAATGTTTTCAAGTCCTGAGTGGAACTGAAGGTGCTAATATCTTCAGTAGGTAAAAACTGCAAGCATTTTTTTTCAGATGTACCCAGGAAATCTGCTTCTAAGTAGTGTAAAATACAGTGAACTGAAATTTGCACTTCAGGCCAAAAGTTATGCCTTGGAGGTTTGTTTTAAATAGAGTAGGCTTTGCCAGTATCAACTGAACAGAGTTACTAGCGGAGGTGGCTTGTGAGTGATTCCATACAGTGAGGTGTCTAACTGGAAGAACTAGAACCTAAATTAGGTACTACTTAAGCTGTGTTCACTAGAGAATTATTTAAAATCCATTTTCAGATCTGGTGGGTGTTTGTTAGGTATTCATATGGACATATAGATGTTTAGAAGTCTCTTTTTATTCAAGATCAAATTTGGCTCTGCCAGCTGCAGTTTAGAGGTAAGAAAAGTCATGAAAATTATTCAGTTGTTCATGACTAAGAGGGGAAAAAAAGTAATTTTATAAAGCTCTGGTTTTGTTATAAACCAGAACCTAAAGCCTGAGTGACAGTTCAAAAGACTTCAGTTTTATTGTTATGTGAAGCTTGCCCCTAACCATCCCAAAATCAGAACATGGACTCCACAGCCCAACTTTGCCTGAAGAGATACAGTCTTGCATTTTGGATTCCAAAGGGTTTTGTTGCCTTCTGTATTTTTCCGTTGTCCTTCAGCCAAGCTCAACAAGACCAAACTTGTCTTTCTTAACATCATGTCTGAGGTAAAAATCTAGAAAATTGTCACAAAGAAGAAAGAAGCTGACTCAAGTAATTTCATATACCTTCTCTAGACATCAGACAAAGGAGATGAAAAAACTCCATTAAGTCATTCTTTGCCCTGAAGCTGAGTTTATTCAAGTATAATGCACTATCATGTTATCATTGTTAAACTTTTTGTTTAACAATGTTTTCCTGTTTTCCTTTTGAAAAACAGGAATTGCAAAAGTTGAAATCATTCCGTTTACAACATAAGCTTTGTGCTGTTGCTTGGGTCTCTAGTTTAGTCATATGCATGTAAATTTTGGCATAGAAACTTCACAACCTTAAGGATTTTTTCCAGTTAAGATATGAAAATAAAGAAAAAATAATCAGAGGTTACAGACAGGAGTTATAGAATATTCTGAGTTGGAAGAGATCCACAAGGATCATCAAGACCATCTCTGAAGTGAAATCAGCATGTATGAGATCTGAAGTTGATCAGAAATCAAGTCCTGAGGCAAATGGAACTGAGGAGAGTAAATGGATTTTAACAACTGTTAGTACTGACTGTAAGTGACCTTCTTCAAAGCCATGTTTCTTTAGGGTGGTTTTGAGCAGGCCAAACTATGAACTTCATTCTGATGCTGAATTGAGTCTTAGTCATCCCAAGTTTCTCTCTTGATTTGAACAATAATAAATTTAAGTCAGAACACCACTGGCTGTGAATATCATAATTTCCTATTGTAAAATTTTTTTGTTGATTAATGAAATGTGAAATCTTCATTACACAATATTTTATTGTGGGTTTTTTCCCCTCAGTTCCCACCTATAGAGAGACATTAAAGTTTTGAGATTTTTTTTCGTTTTTGTACTGTGATTTCTTCTATTTTATGCTTTTCAGAAAGCATCTGTTGTTTATTTAGTTGAGACTATGTGTTGTAAAATTACCTCATTATTTGGTTTTTTCTTGTGCAGTTTTAAGAATTTCAGTGTTTAAATAGGTGCTAATGTTTTTTTGCTTTGAAAGTCTCCATGTTTACTGCCACAATAAGGATACAAGGAATTTTGTAATCTTAATGTTTTCTATCTGTGGAAAAAATTCTTTTGTACATATTTTTTGATGCATTTCCCATGCATTGGTCTTCATTTTGTGCATTTTTAAATCTGTAATAGTCCAAATTCCCTTTCAATCCTACATTATAGTGTGATGGTGATCAAATATGAACATGGTTACAGGTATTGTGTTACAGGAAGGGTATTCTTTTTGTAAGTGACATGGTGGGCATTAATGATATTTCAACAAAACAAAATTTTATGCAAAACAATTTTCCTTAATTAAGGACTTTAGAACTTCATTAGTTTGGCTGTGCAATCTACAGAGAGGTGAATTTCAGTCATTTAGCTCTGTTTTCTAATCTTTCTTCACAGTCTCAAATGTGTGTGAATTTCTTACAGTACATAGTATATACATGAAAATTTCCAACATCCCACTGCATCTGAGTTACATTTTGATTTTAGTTTAGGGGTCTTTTTATAATGATGGTTTTCTACTCTTTTGATTTCACATGATGAAAAAATAGCTGGCATGGATTTTATCAGACTTTCCAAAGAGCATCACCAGACAGGGGCCAATCATGGAAAATCACAGACAGCATGAGGAAAAATTAGAAAATGAAAATGGGTTATAACTGAAACCAGACTATCAAACTTCTTGACAAACAGACTCTAGGTTATAGTGCAGCAGTTTATTCAGGAGCCAAATTGCAAGAAAACCTTTTTATGCTATGTGATGGGACATACCTTCCCAAGCCAAATAGAATTATCCTGTAAAATGCAGTTTGGATAGTCAGATTTCAGTCTTCTCTTAGGCTTTGTGTGAGCTTTTCTAACCTGCAAAATGACTATTTTTTAAAAGCAATTAAAGAAAAAAAAAGGGTGGGGCTACACAAGGGTAGTCTGGTTTTAATCAGCTGTGGTGCTCTCACACAGTGTCCTAGAAAGCACGGACTTACAGAAATCCCTGCTAGCTAAATAGTAGGTAGTCATGAATGAGGAAAGATGGAAAGAACTTCAGGGAGTCCTTCAGATGCACTGGAGTTCATGCATCCCATTTTTTGGTTGTTTCATTCCTTTTTTGAAACTCCTCTCTACAATTCATCTCAGGCTAGGGCTGACATGTTTCTCTTTTCCTTTACTTCACTTTCTACTGAAGTATCAGAATTATCTCCTCACTTTACAGTGAATTTGATTGCTTGTGTTTATTTAATCTCTCCTTTCTCTACCCTCTCTGTTTTTTCTCCTTACTCTTCATGATTATATAATGTACAGTGTGTAGTTAAATTGGTGTAAACCTAATTTAAAGTGAGTGAAGTGCACCTGTGTTCTAGCTCTAGTGCACCTACATACAGTTCCCTGTAACTAGGTGAATTGAGATATAAAGCTTTCTGATAAAAACAAGACTGTAGCAAGAGACTAATTCTTTGAGTATTTAAGAAAAAAATTTAAATTTAGCCTCAGCATTTTTTCTCATATTGCATTTCTTGCAGTCTGTTCTGGTTTGAAAGGAAAACCAGCGAGAGACTACAGGTCAGAAATACAATTTATTAGGAAAAGGGGAAAAAAAAAAAAAACAACAAAAAATATGCAAAAGAAAAACCACTGACAGAGTCAGAGTACAACCTGACACCCTGTTGGTCAGAGTTTTGGTAGCAGTCCAGTTGGATTGGTGGCTGCAGTCCTCCTGGAGATGTGGTTCTGTTGGAGCAGGGATCCTGTAGAAAGGGTGTAGTCTTCTTCCAAAGATCCAGTGGAAAAGACAGCTGTTCCTCTGGGAATCCAGTGAAAGACTGACTGTTGTGTCCCAAGCCCCAGATTATATCCAGGTGGGGATGCTTAGCTCCTCTATCCCCGGGCAGAGCATCTCACAATGGGCTGATATCATTTTGTGAGTCATGTGGTGGGTCCATTAAACAGAAATAGCTCCTGGAGGGAGTTATCTCTGAGTCATGTGGAAAGGCAGTGATGGACCCATTAACAGGAGATATGGAAAAAACAATACTCCTCCTGGTTTCTGCAGCTCTTGAGGATGGAAATAGAATACATCTTTATATTGTAACCTAGGACACAGTCCCTTTTACCTCTTTCCTTCAAGAAAAATACTGGTTTTCAGATTTAAATTTTTACTTCATCTCTTTTTTTCCTCATTTTCTCCCCTTTTCCTTTCTCTCTCTCTTTACAAGCAAGTCCAAGGAGGAAGTTGGACTAGTAGCTCATATTTTATGCCTTAGCCCAAGACTTTGTTCTTTGGGTACCACAGCAAATTGTTCTGTACAATAATAGATTGGTAGAATCTGGTTTTAAAATGGAACAACCCAAGAATTTCTTCCTTTACAAGCAGATTTTTTTTCCTGTGTAGCACTTTTTTTCAAGGGCACAAAATTGAAGTATATAAATTTATTTAGTTTTGTTAATATTCTCAGTGGTTACTGAGAAAATTGCTAGACATAGTTTTGTATTTGTTTTCTTTGCTTCTCTTTGATTGATTTTAGTTTAAGTTTCAAATACTTTAATCATTATTTGTTCACCTATTCTAATATTAGGAGGGCAAACCCACTGCTGAAGCAGTAATTTTCACCTCTTAAGTGCAAATAATTCTTTCCCTCTAAAAAACATAGAATCCTGAAATTTCCAGGACTTGGAATTTGCACCTACATCCAAATTTCACGAATGACACCTATTTCCATTAGATGGTAAAACCAGGAAGGAAAATATATTCTATTTAAACATTCTCTCATTGCATATTTCAGTCCCTATTCTGTGTCTGTAACTAATCCTAGATCAAAAGTTTTGAACAATTTACATGTAAACATAAACAGGAAAATACTCTTCCAGTCATTTATTCCAGCCATCTTTTAAATAAGTAATAGGTGTTAAAAATGATAGTTTCAGCCACACATCCTTCCCAAAATTCATTTCAGTCCAACTAGTAATCATGTGTTGAGTTTGGATTTGTTTTAGTACTTTGTTCTTCTATTTTACCTATTGATGGAATGAGGAAAAGGGAGGTTACATGACATAAGCAGTGACCACAGAGTGAGGAGCTGTCAGAGCTTAGAACTCCTTGAGCTGCTTTCTTTTGTCTCTTGCATCAAGCAAGGCTGCAAAGGTTTGGCATCATAACTGATGGAAGTGACTGCTTTTGCTTTTTTTGCCTTTTTTTTCCTCTCAATCCAGATTGTAATATAAAGAAGTGGCATATAATAGTTGTTTTTTGTATTCATGTTCAGATTAATTGTGGTCTTTCAAATGGTGTTTACATGAATCCGTGAAAGAGCAAAATATCATGGACTTTTAAAATAGAAATATTAGTCAATAAATAGTGTAGCTGAAAAATCAATAATAAAATGTAGGTGGCTTTTACTGCTAATTTAATTAAGTCTGTATCATGTGTAAAATTGCATATAGACACATAGGTAGAGCTGCTTACCCATATTGAAATGTAACTCTCATATACCATTTGAAAACGAGCTGACATGAAACTTGCTATAAAAAATGAAATATTCTAAGATATCCAATATATCTGTGAATAAATGAGATGTGCAGAAATAAAAAGGAAAAAAACAACTCCAAGTTGTCTAAAGAATTACATGAAGATAATAGAGAGTTTTTGGTTTTTTTCCTTATTGATTATTCCCAGAACTTAAGGTTTCACTGTTAGATTGACAACTGAGTTATTTGCCCTTACCTAGTGACTGACAACAGATAATGGAAAGGCTTTTACCATGATATAACAGCAGAGAATAATTTCTAATTTACTACTATAGTTCTCATCAAAAGTACCCCAGCAAAAACAGTAGATTTATCACTTCAATTACTGGAATTTCACATTTAGTTTAAAGAGACATGTTTCTATAATGTGACAGGCTTTACAGATTCTGAACTTCTTCAGACATTTCAGCTATCAGAGTAATCAGGAAAAGATATAAATGAAAGCAATTGTTTTAGTTTTATAACTTTCAGTGCTGTCTACTGGCAAGAAACGAAACAGGCCATAAACTGATGGTCCTTGCCAAGTCTATAAAAGGGGGAAAAAAAGACATTCCATATCAGTCTTTTTTACTTTTTTTTAAACCAACTGTCTGATACTGGATGAGAATAATGTTAAAATAGTATTCAATTAATATCTACAAATTAACTTTTATCTCTATATTTCTTAAACTAACCACCTAGTGATAATAAAATGTTGTTTACCTCAAAATATATTGAGTATATTTTAATACATTTATTCATATCACTTCTGTCCAGCTTGCATGCCTCAAGCTATGAGAGGGAACCAAAAGATTAAAAAAAAAGCCTAACATAAAAACAGTCAACAATCATAGGCTTCTGTACTCTAAAAAAAGGCCATGTGAATGATTTTAAAACTGATTTTAAATATCGTAATGGATAGTGTTTTCTACTTTTGGGGAAGACAGGTTTTTCACTACTTTTTTTGAGGAGCATATCTTTAATTTTTATAATTCACCCCCCACTTAGCTGTTCTCAGGTTGGGAAATAGGAAGTGCTACATGTAAGTGGGAATGCTGGGGCATTTCTTAAGCCCAGATTTGAATACCCTCAATGTGTCCCAGCCTCATGTCAGGGAATATCTGGTCATAGATGTGCTCCTGTCTGCCTCTTTTCTTTTGCTTTCTAGAGTGCCCTGATTTCTTGTTCAAAGACAACTTTTGCTTGTAAACTGATGGGGAATTCTGGATTCTCCCCAAATTGGGTCCCAGGTCAGAGGACTGAGGAACAAAATGCTGGTGTGAGGGTTTGTGTCATGGTACCCTCCAATCAGTCAGGTTAAATGCAGTAAACAAATCTTAGCGGAGTACTGCGCTGTACTTTCCATTTTATGGCAAGATAAATCAGTGCACCACAGGACATCTTATCTGACTCTAGGTTTACTTCAGGAGATTTGGATCTGTGTCTAGAGAAATAGCCTTTGTCCTAACACTGTGGTTATGCAGACAGGCATACCAGTTCTCCCCAAAATTTCCCTTTTGCAGACAACCCTTGGCAATCCCTCCCATTTGTCATCAAATAAAAGGCATTGAAGGAGGCTTTTATGAAGGATCCCTACCAGAGAAAGTTGGCACATTTTCATGTGGAATTCCTAGTCCTTCTGCAAAGAGTCATTTCTGTCTTAAATACCATCTTACTCAGAGACAGTCCTGCCTCCTCCTCTCAGGCCAGGGAGCAGGAGGGTTGGAGTGGGAATCAAAGGCACGTGGCTTGAGGGCATGCTGCAGAACACTCACACTGATGTGCCAGGTCAGGTGTGCTCTGCTGTGTTACCCACACAAACGTGCTAGAAGAGCAAAGCATCGTAATAAAACCTCACCAACTAGAGAAAGCAGTAGGGATTTTCCCACAGCTGTTGCAGAATTCATAAATAAGTTCACACAATTACGATATTTGGTATAAATGAAATGCCATCACACATGGTGCCTCTGATGGTCTGATGATTGCTAGGGTGCAGCTTGTATCACAGAGCATGCATTTACTGGCAAAAGGGGAGATTATCTATTCTATCATATGTGAAAGGGATCTTATTTGGGATTTGCTGTAGTAGAGCAGTGTAGTAGTTAAGCCAGCTCTACAGTTTTATTGCCTGTTACAGCTGAATTTTCAAGAAATGCTGTGATTTAGATCACAGAAAGGAAGTATCTAAGTGCTATATATGGTGTCAAACGTGCATAAGTGATTGAGCACATCTGTTTATGAGGTACAATACTTGAGTGATAATGTTTATGAGGAGTGCTATTAGGGTGAATAACGTAGCTGCTGGTTAAATGCCTGTTTGGATTGTTTTTATATCCACTGATATAAAGTAGATCTAAATAGATTGGTCACATATTCCAGATTTGTTTGTTTGTTTGTTCACTCTTACAGAGGCCAGGGAAGAAGTTTTAATTAGTTCTGTGCCAATGAAGTTCTAACCTCTCAACCTTAAGAACAAAGTAAGGGACTGTAAAGTACCAAGGGGCAGCCCCAAATGAACCTGCAGCTCTCCACCAGTTTTTATAGATTCTTCCTTCCAAAACTGAAGGTAGCTGTATTTTGGCACATGATTAGCATTTTATTTATAATTCATAAAGTAGTATTTCCGACAGCTTAGCAGCAGTAATGCTAAGCCTAAGTTAAATTTAGGATAAGTGTTTTTCTAAGAATTTTTTTTCAAATAATTTCATCTCACAGTCATGTAGAATGGCAGATGTTTGCAAATCTTGGTGTAAAATTGATTGAAATATTTTAAGAAAACTGAAATAATGTCAGTGGCAAAATTTATTTTACCAAGTGCAGATGTAAGACATCAAGTTCTCAGACTGATGGCAGAATTAACAAAAAACACCATCTGGTTCAATAATTATCTGAAAATACCCATATTCTTGGATTTGTTTTAATACCACTTAGTTCCCAGCTTTATTTTATCAGTGTTTGCACACCAATGAGACTAGATTGTGCAAAATGAAGACTACTTCCATCTGATCATTTTTAAAAAACAACGTGTTTTTGCATGAATAATGAATCTTTGAATTGTTACTAAACAAGCAAATTATTTGCGTATGTGTCACATCGGTTATCAAGTTTGCACATGTGACAGCTTCAACAGCCGTCACATAAAATGCATAGAGCTTGTAACCATATGTTTTTGCTTGACAAAAAGCTAAAACTCAAGATCAATTTTCAATATGGGATGCACAAATTAACACTTTAAAATGCTCCACAAATTTGGCAAAATATGCAGAAATAGCACGTTTCTAGATATTAACTGATATCTTTGGATTCGACCTTAAGGTATTCAATCATTTTGATTAAAAGACTGATTTCTCATAAAACCACAGTCTGTTGGAGGCGCAAAGCCAATGACATTTGAGCATTCATATATTTTCATAAACTTTGAACAATGTCAGTGAGACACCTCTTCAATCTTGGCCACACAACAGCAGGGTATTCAATCTTTCTTTAGCTTAAGACAGAAAATTTGAATATCAGCAGAGGGTTATTAATGTGACAGTTCACATGGTGTGTACCATGTTGATTCTTAAAAAGCAGATCTGTGGAATGTACAGTGCACTCTGCTATTCACTCTTGCTCTTAAAAATCTAACAGAAAGCCTTAAAATGGATTTTTCCGGCTTGATCGTTACACTTTTTGGTAGTAAAACATGAAGAAAATTGACTACAGTTTTACACCTTGAAAGTCACTGGAATTATTTCTGTGATTATATCATCTGTTGTGTTTAATATTAAAGACATACAACAGATCTCATCGTGTATTATTTAATTCTTTTTGTTTGTAAAAAAATGGCATTAGCAAGTGACTAAGCAGCCATGCAGTTAAATATTTAGTTGCTCCACCTCCCCCTTTTTCTTGGCTGACTTAGTGTCTGTCAAAATTTATAGCATTCCAAATAAATAAATAGACACCCCTCCCCACGCTTATTTCTTTAAATTCAGATTTTTGAGTAATGTAATGTTGTTCAATGTAAGCATGTCATTTTACATTACATCATGTTGTAGGTCAGATGCAATGTAACTTTTTATGATGCATTGTAAATGACAAAACATGCTGCAATATGTGATATATATTGGTACGTGCCCCTGATAACATCGCTTTTTCTTTGGAGTGTTGTCGCCTGAGCAGCTTGGGAGAAACCAGATGGGCTGTGAGGGGAAGATGAGCAATTCTGTCTTGCCCAAACTGCTAATGTGACAACACACTGTTAAGACAGGAGACAGCGAGGTGCATGTGTTAATATAATACAAGGCACCCACAGATGTCCCAAAGTTTTCATTTAAAAAGCCCTGTTAAACAAACAAACAAAACCCAGAATCTCATCCTATTTCAGTGACGGTGGGAAGATCTGCTATTACTGTTGCACAAGGTAGGGTAGAAGTCAAATTGGGTATGTGGTATGTGCTAGTAAATACTTGCTACTCTTTTACAGGAAGAAACAAGGAATGTATCTTGCAATTCAGCATTTCAGTTGCTTCATCAATACCAAATTTACTGTAATAATTTAATATTTCTATAGGATCTTCTATCTCAAAAGATGTTAAAATCTGTTCCAGTTTTCTATCACATCCAAAGGGCTTCACTCCCCATTGAAAACCAGCCATTAGCTGAGGTGAAACTTGCAGGATTTCAACACAGAGCAATATTATATGACTAATTATATGACTGTATTTCAGTTTAAACTTCGGGGAAACACAGGCAAGTGTTATGTACTTAAAAATACTGGAATTTTCCCAGGACATTCTTACTTACAGAAAATGTGCTACAGGAATCTACCACAAGTGTCACAGCATTTCCACCTGCGTGGTGCCCCGTAGTGATAGCAACAAATGCTGTAAAAGGTCCGTATTCTAAATGGCTTGAAATGTCTTGTTAGAACATTAGGTGAATAAAAGGCTTTTTTTTCCATAGTAGTGTGGCCATGTGTATGCTGTTCAACATTATGCTTTCACTATCATTAGTTTATTCTCATTTTGTTTCTAGACTGCAAGGCCTTTCAGTGGATTGTTTCCTTGGTTCCTGTGTTTGTACAGGGCCTGGCACAAAACCTCCAAGAACAACTACAGCGTATAAATTGTATATAAAACACTACTAATTCTGCTTAATTCCATGCAGGGCTATCACTTCATTGATAACTCAGAAGCAAAAGCAGCATGAAGAGGCTCACCACTAACTTTTCTGTGCCGTAGAGTTTACTTTAAACAAAGAATTCTTCTAGCTCATCTCCTCCAGTTTTCAAGCGTACTGAGGTTGTAATGTTAGACCTGCAGAGCAATTTGTGGTGCAGATTTAGGTGGCATTATCTATCCATGTGTTTGGGTGTGTGTGTGTATTTCTCAATTGATTACATACTCTTCTCTTGTTGTGGGGTTGAATGGACTGATTTTTCACAAATAGCAGAGTTGCACACAGGTACCTAAATTACAAGTAGTAAACTACATCCAGAAGCCTATAAAAAAACCTATGCAGTATCTTAGAAATTGTGTATTTTGGGGGGTGTGGTTGTGTAATTTCTTTCACAAAAGTCAAATTTTGTTTAAAATTTGGTTTTGGTCTTGTTCCATATATTTGGAGCACTTTGCTTTTTCTATGCCTTTTCTTGCCTATGTAGTCAGTCAAGGTATTCACTTAAGTCTTTTCGGGAGTTTTGTTTGCATTCTGGTTTCTTCAAAAGTAGAAAAGTGAAAGCATAGGGGAAAAAAGGGGTAGAGAAAAGGCAGTAGAAAATCATTTGACGTAATGGTTAAAATTCCTGAGCTTGAAGAAGAAAGACTCTTATTTTGTTGGTTTGGGATCTTTATTGAAGCCTTCTAGCAGTGAAGGGTTTTCTTTCTTTTCCCCTGTACTTGTAATGAGAATGTTGCTATATAATGAAAGAATCTACAGGACAAAATCTTTCCTGTTTTAACACAGATACCATGTCACTGGCTCTCTTCTACTTGTGCAGTTGTGATGAAAGCTATATGAATGGCTGAGCTGTTCCAAAAGGCAGTATTTTCATTCTGAGTAGAGAATAGCTGTGGGAAGACTAAGAGCTTCTTGATGCTGCTGCTTCTTTTTCCGCTAACTTTTCTTCTTTATTCAGCCGCAGTAGAAATTGGGTGGGAATTGATAATCCTTTAGGAATGTAGCTTTTGACACTTATCTGGTGGATGATAATTAATGCATTCCAAGAGGATTATCATAGTGGACTGTAGTTATAAAAGAGTGACATTCCATTTACGTGGAGTGAAACTTTAATATATGGCTGTCTCTACCACGTATTTTTAGGAGAAATCTTCAACCTTTCAGCTCCAGACAATGTAACTCCACCCAGTCCAGCTGTAATGAGCAACTATAGGCACTGGCAGTTTTTACCAGTATGTTACCATGTCTTAAAAGCACAGAAAACCCCAAAATGTTATTGTTAACACAGCATGTATGTAACTGTTTCTGAGATATTCGGGATGAAGCATTTTGTTTGTTGACTTGAAGAGGAATAATGTTTACAATGATTTTGAAATACAGGATGAAGGCCAAGTGCAATGGGATTAAGACAGTTCTTTAATTTTTTAAGCAGCATTTTTTATTATAAACTTCACTGTAGTATTGAAATAGAATGAAATTTTCATAGACAAGTTGTTCACTCAGATATCAGAACTCAGATATCTTTAAAAACTAGCAAATTGCTATATCTCTTCAATAATAAAATTTATATTTTTGTGATTTATGATGGTGCTCTTGGGCAAGGTTAGCTGGTTTACACTACTGTCTTTCGTAGTGTAGAAGAACAAAGCAGACCTTTTTCCTGAAATCAGTGGGATTTGGGATTGACTTGCCCATCCCACCATTATATGGGACAGGAGTCTGTCCTCCAACATGGGCCACAGGAATGTTTTGGCTCAGTTGAAAGAGACAGTTTCCTTATGGTATTGGTTACTGGGAATGCAAATTTTCCTGTAGTATTAGGAGATGAATGGATTTTATGTCTATTTAAAATACAGGATATTGATGAGATTGATATCTATATATTACTACCTTTAGGTTCCAAGTGCTACAGAACACAGTATGACAGCATCAAAAAGGCTGTCACTGATTGTATAATACATTACTGTATAATCTAGGTAATTTTATGACATTAGAGCAGCAGCCTGCTATGATTCAACTGCAGGAGAAATTGTCGATATACATTTGAGTATACTTTTGCATTTATTCTTTTATTCTCCTAAGTTAATCTTAGGGAGGAAGTGTTATTAGCCACCAGCCATTTGTCAGGATGGGCTTTGTTTTTGGTTTCACTGCACTGACTTCTGCATTGCATTGCAGATGCTATATGGATGCTAACAGGGTCGCTGTGCTAATCTGTAGCAGCATTCCTTTCTCTCTCTCCAGCAAGAAAAACTCCTTTCTGATATTTCATTAGTGTGTTTGGTTGGTTCAGTATTAGAGTTTATGGTCTGGTTTTATGTTTAACTACCTTTTTGATATGAACTACTGCCAATCTGCAAAAAAGAGTATTTTTCAGTAAAAAAAATAAATCAAAGATGTCAGGCAATTCTCAGAACTACAAGAATTGTTTCGGAATCAAAGTATTCTGTAAGGTGCTCAAGTTGAGGTCATACTCCTCCAATACATCCTGACGCACAGTAAAGATTACATAAATGTTAAATAAGAATGCCTTCTCAAAAAAATACATTTCCTTTATGTAGAAAACAAATTTGTGTCATAGAGTTGTAGATGTAGGAAATGGAAATAATTTATAGGGTCTCCTAGTCAAGCCCACATGAGAAACAAGATTACTGAATAAAACAAGTTTTACAGTGCTCTGTCCCATCTTTGCTGTGAAAAGCAAAGACCCATTTAAATTGAAATTTTAAACAGCTTCAAGAAGAAACAAAACCTCTACATTTCAAAAAGAACGTAAACTCAACATTTATAAGGATCAAAGCCCTTTTTAAATATATTGATGAAAAATATGTCCTAACACTGGAGTTGATGCAGGGAAGAAGCCATATTTCAATCACTAAAAGCCCAATGGCTTAGCACCTTGCCAGGATCCTGGCTAGGCTGTCCGCAGGTATTGTGGCAATTAGCTGAGAGACAGACCCAAAAATAGTACCATGAACACAACAAATACAGGAGATGCTTTCAAACCAAGTGGCATCCTGGAACAAATAAATCACTGAAAGCCTTAATCTGTTATTTTTCACGGCAATATTCTTCTCTTATTTTACTTTGTCCTGATTTTTTTCATGTCTGTAATTTTACTTCTTTGTACTTTTGAGAAAATCTCCATTTTATCAGGCCCCATTGGAGGCACCATGACAATTTGATGTTTCTTGGCCCCTCACTTATAAGAGGTGATGGTTGCAGTTTGCTAGCTTTTTGACAGCAGCAAAATTGTCCTAGGTAACTCTGAAGATTAATGTTATGAACATAGAGTGGTACCTGAACGTTAAAAAATATTTCAGGTGAAAACTTCGTCTCATCATCACCTTAATGTCCCATTCTTTCCTCTTCCAAAAAAAAGTAAGCAAGAAGCATTCATACATATGCTACATTTGGCTTGATTTCTTTTTCTCTTTCAGTTTTTAGGTTCAAATAGTAGTAATGATTAATAACATAATGGCTCTGAGACATTTAATTCTTCTCTCAAAAAGGGAGCTAGTAAATTTATTCTTTCACAAAAGGACATCCGTTTTAAGTGTATAGGGAAAATGTATCAAAATATTAATTAGACTTTTCTTTTGTTTTGCTAGTTTGCATTAGACAGATGGAATTCTGATCTTTAACAGCATCATGACTCATGAAACTGCTTGTGTACTAAAATGCCATTATTAACACAACAGTAGTTTTCAGCAGTTGGTAATTATTGGCATAATTAAACATTTATCAAGAAACAAGTATTTATCATTCATTAAACTTTCATTAAAAATCCATCTTAGCACAAGCTAGATTAGCCAGTGATTTTCAAGTGATAACTTCTTAACTTCTGGCAGGAACATAGAGCATTTTGATGGCAAAGAAAGTCGTGCATAATGCAACCTTTCAGGTTTTGTAAACAGTTATAGCATTTCAGACTTAGGAGTGCTATTTTTAAGCATTCTATAAGACTCAGACAAGAAAGTACTTGGCTATTTTCTGTAGGGTTTACTAAGTTTGGCACTTCTTAACAGTGTATTTGGAAAAACAAGATGCCTTTGGCCGTGAAAAGCCAGTGCTAAGTTTGCTTTATAACTGCATTTACATGACTTAAATTCCCTCAAAGCCTGATATGTTTACATATATTAGGACATTGAATTTTATTTTTTTAATGGATCATCTCATAAAATCTGCCTTATGGTTTTGCAAAAGGATGGTATCTCAGACTAGATGTTTGTAATTGGGAAATCTTGAAGAGATGTCTGGTCCTGATATAGTATTTTCCAACACTTCAATACTTCATGTCACTGAAGAAGCAAATAAGCATATTTTCTTATTTAAAAGAAAGAGACCCATTACATCTCTGAAAGGTTTTGGTTTTATTTTGCAGAGTGAAGTATGAGATGTTATGCCTGGTCTGTTCAGTTTTGATCAATTCTTTGGGATAGCAGATTGATTATTTTTTGGCATGTGTAGGTATGAATAAAGTTAAAGTAATTTGTATGAATTTCAACGTGCAGGAAAATAAGATTAGTCAATGCCCTGTAGTTCCCTCTCATTCCAGTTTTCTTATTTAACTCTTTTTAAGTCTTTTCTCCTTGGTTATTTATTTTCCTCAGTTCTCGTCTGCCATTTCCACTAACCCTGATTATCATGGAAGCACTGGCTTACTTAATCTTACAGCAACCGATTGGCTATCTTACCTCCCAGCCCTTTGTTTCCTCTCTCGTTCATAAGTACGAGAGGATGGATTATTTAACCCCTCCTATACAGTCACTGTTTTGCAAGAGGTACCAATTTGGCAAGGTTAGTGTAAGTTAAAAATGCTGTAATGTGATTGTCTAGATTGTGGTGGAGAAAAAACAATATTTAGTGAGCAAGACTGTCTCAGAAAGCTCCTTCACGTACATACAAGAGCTTCACATCTTAGCCCATATTCAGCAATTTTGTGTTTTCTCTTGGGCAAAAAATTTACTGTATCAGTGCTTTTATGTCACAAGAATGAATTGAATTCGTACCCTTTAGTGCAAACAACAATAGACAGAGTGGTAACCTAGTGGAAAACAAATAGATGCCCCGTCCCTTTTGGGGATTCAGAGAGGTTCAGAAAGATGGAGCTGACGGTAGAGAGGTGGCAGATAAAAACAGGCTGAAGCAGGAAAGAATCCTGCGGTCATTTATTACCATGCCATCTTCATAGTGTTTGCTGAACCAAGGTGCAGAGTAATGATTCAGACAAATGATGTTAATAATAATAGCTGGCCCTTTGGCAAAAATGGAATACCTAGTATTGCAGCATGAGACCTAATCAGATTCTCCAAAAGTTGCTTCAGACCGATAGAATTTTTTGTCATCAGGCTTTCCATCAATAGATTCTCCCCAAATACTATATTTTTTAAGGAGTCAAAGTGATAAACAGTTATTTTCCATGAGGGTAAAAACCCCAAATATTTTAAATATTGTGATATTTAATTTATAGATTGAAGCTAGTTTTAAAATACCATGTTATTTTTAGTTTATTTTTTCATTGGTATCTTCAAGATACTCGTAGTAATCATGGATTCCTTGATCACATTTAGAAACTTTCCAGAGTTCATTATCTTCTTTTTTTTTTTTATGTAATCAACACATATTTCACCTTACTTATTATAAGTGAATAATAACGTGCATGCTTTACAGTAGTTTTTGTTGCACACAGAGTATCACTGGTAAAAATTATCTCCTTGTAAAGCCTGGCTGTGGCTTTTAAACAAGGGGAAGTTGCTCGTAACTGCTGATCTGATGAACTGCTTTGATCTGTTTCTCAGAATTTGTACATAAAAGAATATTTTCACCCTAAAAAGCTTACTAACCATTTTGCACGGTACAGATTTTGCTGTTCTTTTTACTAATACCTGCAGTTTTTAGGCATATAGGTTGCAATTATTTTTATTAGCTGTTTTTCTGTTAACAACATAACCAACATCTGTTTTAATCTAAACATCATCAGACTTATTAATTAGGTGCATTTTGGCATCAATTTATCACACATGCTTTGACACTTTTGATACTTGAAGTGTGAGCTATTATGTGTAATGAAAAAAAAAGTATGATTTGGAGTAAGTGTTATACATCATCTGTAGGGGACAATTATGTTGGCATGTGGGAGGTTAATGCACACACTCTAGATTCCTTTGCTTGATTTGATGTTTTCTTCTTCATAACTCTAGGTAAACAGTTTGTGCTGCTATTTAATGCACAGGTTAAGTGTAGTTGCAGGCTATTATACATCATTAGAGTAAGTAATATTCAGCTGTGGAAGAAAGATGGAAGCTTTTCACTTGTAGCCACTTGGACATTTCATTTTTCATCTAGTATGCCACTGCAAAAATTAGTTGTGGCAGGCCTGATGTAATTTATAGCCTGGTACCCTGAAATTAAGCAATGAATCACACCATTTTGGCTGATTAGAGTTAATGCATTTTTCCCAATGACATATTTTGTAAAACAATGCAGTTTATTCTAAACTTTGCCTTATCCGACCTAGTAATTTCTCACGTCAACCTGTACAGTGGATTGTACCATGTACAGTGAACTCTATCACCAGATTTCTTTTGGTATTGTTTTGTAGTTATCTCCCAGCTTAAAGGGACAGCCTTCCCTTTCTTTCCTAATTGTCTCAGCAGAAAACATCAACTTTCCTCTCCCTCCATCCCTGGTCCTCATTCTCAAACCAGACAATTGAGAAGCAAAACACAGAGTAACACAATTCAATGCAGCTTGATTGAAAGTGGGGGGTGTAATGATCAAGTGAGTAGAGACCATTGGATTGTGCCTCAGGCCTTCACACTCTGGATCTGGTCAATAAGAAATTTATTACTAATCAAATCCAATAAATACAAAACAGCATACATTTATTTTTATTTGGCACCCAGCTGGTCACAGAATAATAATAAAACAGGTAATCAGAGAGACTGCTTTTCAGAACAAAATGATGTAGCCAATGCGTGCTGCACTTAAAACTCCTGCATATCATAAGCAGATGGCCAGTCCCCAAGAAGCCTTGTTGTGTTTGTCTGATTACTAGTGGGCATTGTGTCCCACTTGCCTGTGCAAGATATTAATGGTTCCAGCTCTTGAGTTTGGAGAATTCTGTTTGCCGAGATACTTGGTGATAGGGAGAGGTATCACTGCAGAACAGGATCTATAGGTATTAGTGTCAAGAAGAATAATGTCTTCCTCGCCCTTTTTCCTGGGTTATTGCATGGGGCATACAAAGACTGGAATGAGTTAATAGAAAACAAAGAAACTAAAGGTGTTTGGGGAATGGAATGAAATCAACAACATAGCTGAGACGTGTGAATTTTACTGTTGCCAAAAATATTATCCCACTCTTCTTTCCCCCCAAAGTACTAACATGCATAAGAGCACAAGACATAGTCATTACAGGCATCTTATACCATGTAAGACCAACACAGACAAACAGTGCATAGCTAATTTAAAGCTGACATTCAGTATCCAGGATTTTTTTTTATTCACATATTTTTATATGTGCGTGCATGAAATGCAGCTAAAAATTCTCGTTGCTGCAATTTGTTATGCACATTATGAATTACAAAGTGTATGCAAAGATGCAAACTGAATAAAATTATTGGGAATATTTTACAATACCAAAAGTGCAGCTGCTGTTGTTTGAAAGTCAGATAGTAAAAAATTTCTTATTTCTCAGTCTATGGAGTCCCTGTATTTTTGAACAGTCTGTGGAAACCAGCAAGAGTCTGTAACATGCAGGAGAAAAAGGCAGCACACCTGCAAGACTCCAGCCTACCTTGTTCACACCCAGGATAGGAGAAAATGATGTATTATCTGTCCCTTGAATTTCTCTGAGCATTCTGTCTAAACTTTAAAAGCAGATTACATTTGCGATTAAACCTTAACAAATGTTGTTTTAACTAGACTGCAATATATGTTATTGACAACAAGCTTTTTTTCCCCTGAAAATAACATTGGTGCTTAGGCATGCAATTTACAAAAATGACAAGGAAGGGTGGTACTTTTCCCAAGGTGAATGTGAGTTGACTGATTAGCTGGTATTTTAACTTAGATTCTTGCAAATTACAGACATAGGAAACCCTGCAATTTATATGTACTTTAGAAGTGAAAGCTTTAATCCCATGATTCATGAAAGTAAAGTGGTAATAATTTAAGTACCATATTTTATTTATCCCTTAGAGTTGTCAGCTGATACCAGAAGTATTCTCACTATTTTTGGGTTGCTGCCTTTGGCCACCTAATTGCTTCTTAGGAAGTAAGAGGGAAATTGCTTATATAACTACATGGATTGTCTTTGGCAACGTCAAGCCAAGGCATCAATCAGTCCATCTGGGTAAAATCACAAGCTGACTCCGATATTGCTAAATATTTATACTGTCAAATACACACAGACATCCAGATGAAAAGAGGCATTCATTAGGAATGCTCCAGCTTGTCAGTTTAAAGATGTAGATTAGAGCAAAACCTCCCACTATGATACTGAGTGCTCAGGAAAAGTCTATATTTAGCCATTCTGAGCAATAAATATCATCATATTGCCTCATTTAGGTAAATAGAGAATGAATATTGTCAAGATGATCTAGAGATAATGTAAACAGATCCCTGTTCAGAGTCTGTGTTACTAGGGTAAATTCCAGGACATTGGTGTGCTGCTGATGCTTTTTGGTTTAACCCTATTTCTAATTGCATTCTTATCCTCTTTACATTAACAGTAAGATTTCTTCTTTGCAGATCAGAAGAGAAGGGGGGGGAAAAAGAGATAAGGTGGGGTTTCTTTTCAAACAAAAGTTGATTTTAAATTCTAACTGAGCTGTTATATTAATTAGTAGTTTTGCTCTAATATTTTCTTGGCACTGGTAAAGACTGCTGCTGCTGCTGGTGCTGCTGCTGCTGCTGCTAGAAAAATACTGATCTCTGTAGCAACGCTAAAGCTCATTCCAGACTTTAACATGGGAACTGACAAAGCCCATCAGTCAGCAGAACATCACAGCTTTGAGGTTAAGACAAGATTTCAAGAGTACACACAGTTAAGACTTGTGGTGGAATTTCTTTTATAGCACTTTCTTTTTCCGTGATAAGATGAGGCATATTGTAAGAATAAGCAATGAAAGATCAGTAGTTTCATGAGAATTAAGTTACAGTCCAGCTTCAAAGTGGGTGGCTTGTCCTGACAAATAAAGAGAAAAATTTGTTCACTGTGCTATCCTATATACACAAAAAAGATAGCAGAAGGATTTTTTTCACCTTTTGGGGAAGGCATGTGCCTCCCTCCGTTGAATTAGCACCTTGGAAGTTAGATACAAGGAGAGTGGTGACTGACATCAAAGTTTCAGTTAATTGCGCAAGATGATTTTTTAGATTAATAATTAACATCTCTCTTTATAACTAAATATCTGTAATTAATCAGCAAATCATAATGTGGAGACTAATTAACTTCAAACTCAAATCTTAACAGAAAATCCATATTACTATCCAGCATCATTAATTACTTTAGTAATCAAAGTTATTCCCCATGGGATTTGACATAAAGCTTTGTAGGTTTATAAACTGAGCTATTATCAGGGAAAAAAGAAACCCAAAAAAACACATTTGGAAAGGAGCTGCAAATAGCATTATAGATAACTAAGGTATTAGATGGGAAATTTAAATAAGTTTTTATTTTGTCTGTATTACATTATCAATAATCCACTCACTAAAGCTGGGTAAGTAACTAAAAGAATACAATTCCCTTCTTACCATGTGTACATAGGGTTTTGGTTTTTTGGTCTTTTTTTTCCTTTTGGGGTTACAGCAGTGATCTCTGTCAGAAGATTCATTTGTCAGTGTCTTTTAAAAATATGCTACACTTTCTGGTAGTGTTTGCTGTGATCCTGTCCATGCTAGTTATCTGTTTAAGAAATGGATTAACAGCTGTTTATGCCCTGGTATGATTCACAAGAAAGTACCAAAAAAACTGAAGAAGGATTGAGCCATAAAATACAGAAATATCTTTAGCAGTTGATTAGTTAGTGTTCAGTGGAAAAAAAAGGACAAAGTAGGGCTGTTATGCCAAAGAACCTTGGCCCAAACAAATCTTATTTTAATTAGCATGGTCATCACAACTAGGAAGATTTGGAATGTGTTCATGTTAATTTTTAATAAACAGGAAAGCCAATAGTACCATTACAGCACACTGAAATCCCATAGCTGTTTTTCATTTAGAAAGTTAGGTGTTGAAATTGTGTCTAAAAATCTGCATTTCAATTATTTTATCACCTAGTCTTGCAAGTGCACACATCTGATACTGTTCTTTTGTGTGGCAGCTGTAAAAATCGTAAGCAATTTTTACTGTCAAGAAAACTCTGAATAAATAGAGGCTGTTAACTTAGGCAGATATCTGAGGTTATTTGGTGGCAATCAAGAACTCACAGCACTTCAACTAATGGGTTATGATCAGAAACTGTTCCTAATAGCCAGCTAGACGGATCTGAATATGAAGATTTCTATAATTTTGTTGTCAGCTTGTGATGTACTCTAGTGCTAATTATTTGGAACAATTATGTTTTCCTAATAACAAAAGAAGAAGCAGTGAATTAAGCAGGCTTACCTTCAGATCTTTAGATAACAGTTTAAATGCACTTGCCATTAAGAAATAACATTTCTTTTTCCTGTATGGAACCCTAATTATTGAAGATGCTTGTCTTTTAAAATCTACTTCTACTTTTTTTAAGAATGTTCAATGTGTCAGTTTACACTGATGACTTCAGTAACTAGTATTTTCTCAGTCTGAGTTTTATGCCCGTACCTCCCATAGACTGCTTACTTCATTTGGTTATTCAAAAACCATAATTAGTGCAGTAATTAACATGTGGATCCTTCAAAGGAAGACTGTTAGAATCATGGGACGTCTCTCATCATTCTTGCTGATGTATAGATGATAAAAAAGACTTGGTTGAGGTGACAACAGGATTTGTATTACTGCACATTATCCAAACTGCAGGGAAATTCAGACAGGACTGTGGTCCATGGAGTCTTTCCTTCTGAAAAAAGTAATTATCCACACTGTTTCTATAATGTAACTAGGTGTTATCCTGCATTTGCAGCTGTCAAATCATTTGTTTTAAAACCATTTTTTATACCTTGTGAATACTTGAAAGTTTGAGGGTTTGCATGTTGTCGTTTCAGCAATTACAGAAATGGGGTGCAGCAAGTGCAGCAACAAAAATAATAATAATAGTAATTTATATAAGCATAACAGATTCCTTCTTGACAGTTGATTTCAGAGATGTTTATGGTAATGTTAAGTTGATACCGTCATAAGATTGCGTTCATAAAAAACAGGCCAAATTTCATTTTATTTATTTTCCCTGGAGAAAATATATTTGTTTGTTTGAGATTTCAGATAAGCTGAATCTGTTGTGTTTTTAAGCCATAGTAAATCAGTTGCTGATACATGAGTCTCTGTATGGCTCATGTAAATATATTCCAGTGTTTCTCTGAGATGCTTATAGTCAATGTTTTCAGCTTCAATATACAATGTTTTAAATTAGTGCATTAAGGAAATTCACATTCTTTCATTCAGCCTTTAACTTCCTGTAAGTAGTGATCCTCTTTTTCACATTCAGTGACACATGCCAGAAAAATTCAGTATTTTACCCTACAGGCAGCCCATGGGACTGGGATGAAATGGCCTCTATACATAGGGTATGACTTTATTTGCTAAAGAGGTTATTTGAAAAAGCCCTTAGGGTACTGCTGCCCTTTTGTCCCTCAAACTAGTAGGGGGAAAAATATAAAAGGAACTACATAGTAATCCCTTGTAGACAGGTGACCTTAAGCCAATTCTATACTGTAAGGTTTGTTTCCATTTAAACTCAAAACAGACAAAGGAAAAAAGCAAAATGCAGGTTTTAATCTGTTGCAGAAACATTGCCTTTTTTTTCTATAAATGTCTGTCAAATACAGACAACTTTTACTGCAAATTCATAAAACTGAGTATCATTCTGTATAATTTAACTTAACATTCTGTAGATGATATGCCCTATATTTTAGCAAAAATAGCATCTGAGGACTGATGGAAATAAACCTACCTCTGTTCATTTCAGGTAACCTGTTCAGAATTTTATTTTCTTTATAGCTGTTTAAATTCTGCAAGTACAGCCAAGCATAATTATGCAAACCTTCTGATTCCAGTCTTAACATTAAAAATCAGTCACCATCAGGATCTACTGGAAAAATCAGCAATCACTTTTGTCCTCTGAATCTCTCTGATGTTATCACAGGGTTATGGTCCCACTGCACATGCACCATTTGGTGGTGGTGTATTTGTATATATAAACCTGTGTTCAGCCACAATAGTTTTCCAATGAATGAAGGCCAAAATATTATTTTTTTATATCATGCAATCAGCTGTTACAAAATACGTACCATCCCAGTATGAAACTGCTTTTCTCTAGGCAGGCTTCAAAACACCATCATAAATTATGAACAGCAGCTCTGAACTCACCTCAGGATAGCCTCTCATAAGTCACAGGTGTGACATCACGGAGCACTGTAATTAATGGATGTTATGCCACTCCCTTGACTTATGAGTTTTACAGAGGCTTTTAATTACTTTTGAGTTTAAGCCATTCTGGCAGAATTTTGAAGGAACTCCAATGGCAGCCTCTTCTGAATGAAGCTGTTCTGGGGACATTTGGAAAAGGAGGCACTCTGGTGGCTGAAGGAAAATGTCTCAGCCGTTCTTCACGCCTGGTAGTCTGGAGGGAGGTTAAAGGAAGCGGCTTCTGCCGACTGCTGCAGGCACTTAGTTACTGTGTTCCTTTTCTGCATCAGGGGAGGAGCTGTGAAATTTGTGGTCAAATCCACATACTATATCAAATAAAAGAGGGAAAAATATCTGAAAAGCCAAGAATGTCTTGAAGAGTTATCATGGTATAATCAACCTGATTTTGGGTATAGAGGAGCCATTGTTTCGATGTGAACGCAGGCTTCACGTAATTGGTAAAGAAGAAATGTCATCATTTTTCATCTATCAATAATGAATTATAAATAATCACCAGTTCATCAGCATTTAAAACATTACTTTAGTTTCAGTGCCAAAATCCAATATCAGAAGAGCTTCACCCCTCATACACATACACACCAGAATGCACATATCACATTATTGAGTTAACTCAGGTGTAAAGCTTTGTTCTCTGAACAGCTGAAGCTTCATGTCATTGTTTATGTGCACAAAACACACATATTTCTCCATATGTTGGCACCATATTGGTGTTATCACCATAGCATTCCCTCCTCTTCAGATGATCTTTTGTTATAACATTTGTTTTTGTGAGGCAAATAAAATATAGTAAATGTAAACCAATTATTTAACCAAATTACTTTGATCATGGGAAACTGACAATTAGTGTTACAGCTTCTCAGCAGTGAAATCCACACAATAGAGGAGACTGTGATATTCTGTACTGCAGTGTAAGTCGACGTAGTGCATTTATTTTGTGTAGCAAGCTGTGAGAGAGGAGGAGAGAAGTGCGGGAGATGAGCAAAGTCCGTCTTGATGAACTGTTATTCTGTATCTGTGCTGTGTTCTGTGCATTTAGTTTTTCTGGGTTTGCTTGTTAATATATTGGGACAGCTCTTCACAGCAACCTTCACGACTTATGTCAACACCTAGAGCATATACACGTGGGTACGAGATGATCAGCTAATTACTCAAGGAGTTAGAGACTTGCCAAAGTACCATTTGTCATTTTGATTTCTAGTAAATACTGATGGCAGGTTAGTTTGGTTACCTATAACCACTATCCGCTTCAACAGTTTTATCTTTTGCACATGAATTGGAGGGAAAATATTGAAATCACAAGCAGTGGTATACCCACAGGATCTGGGTTTATTCTGAAGCCTTGAATGCATCAGCCCTTCCATGAAATAGCTGTGAGTTAGGAGAGCGTTCTGGGCATTGTCATGCAAATGGGGCCACCAAACATACCACTTTGCTTCAAAATTGAAGCATTTGCTCTGCAGTGACAAGTAGCTTTTAAAACTGGAGCAATGTTTTCTGAGCTAAGTGGGCAACCCTATCTATGCTCTGAGATCTACTTTCTAAAATAAGTACCTGTACATGGAGTCCTAATTCCACATCTGAGTGCTCAGATTGGCACTTACTACATATCCATACATCTCTGTCACCATTTAACCAGGCCAGTCTCATTCTGACGCAGATTAAGGTGATCCTTTATCCTCGAGTATTGTCCTTCTCCCACAATCATACAATAAAGAAACACCAGAAGATGCACGTAGTACTGAGAAGTTGAGGTTGATCTGGTATTCAGCAACTCTTAAAGGCAAGGTCTCATGATACATTGCTTCAACCAGTACAAATTTTAATTAATGCTACAGCATCTTCTCAGCAGCCTTCAAAAATTTAGCCAGTAGGTCATGAGGGAAAAACAAGTGCTCACCTGCCTCACAGTTTACAAAAAATACCTGTAATCAGAAACTATTTCAGTCTAGTTTTGGGACCAACTTCAGAAATGGTAAGAAAATATGACATATGTTTTTCTCTCTCTCTGTAACAAAATTAGCACATCCCAAATGCTACTTTAGGCTATGCTTATGTAAAGGGGTGTGGAAAGCGCAGCAGAGTTAAACATAGTGACTCGGGATAAGGTAGCTTTTAACCAGCATCCTAATGCCCATTAGAAGCCAGACTGGATTTCAGAGTACTGGCATTAAATGATAAACAGAATCCAGATTTTTATTTTTGTTTTAATCCAAAATTGTATTAATTGCTTTGTGACTCAATGTGAATTTTGTCCATCTCCTGAATGTGGACACAATTTTATTCCTAATCTCTGACTAGTATTGTTCCATGTGTTGCTCTGTGTTCCATGGAGGTGACAAAGCTGTAAGTGCAAATAATGGGTCCATCATAGTAATAGAAGTACTTGATCCTCTGGCCAAGTAAGGATTTCTAGAAGGTCATGGAAACACTGGGTACTGGATAACTGCAATGCGGGAACAGTCAGGCTTCTCAAATCCCTCGTGGCTCAGTGTCAGTGGCACTGTCAGTGTGGTGCTGCATGATGCCTCAGCAATGGCTAATGGTTTCTGTACGTGCAGGTTTGGGTATCAAATTCAAGACTTTCACATTTGAAAATGTAGATCTTAAGGACTTTCACAGCTTGTTATGCCTTTTCAGTCATGTATGTTTGTCCTCAGAAACAGGAGCTTTCTTGGGACGGCTGGCTAAAGTTATGGAGAGAGTTTCTTTCAAAGTTGGGTTTTCTGGTGTTTGCAGCACATTTAGATGGTACCTCAACTCTAGGAACCAAACTACCCTCAAACCATCCCAACATATAATTCTTTAAATATTTGGATTCAAATTTTTAATGTTGGTGTGAATGGATTCATAAAAGAAAAATAAAGGGTGTTGAGATAGAGCTATTGCAGTTGCCCTTCTTTGTTGTTGTTGTTGTTGTGTGTTAGCTACATTATCTCCCAACCTCTTTTTGAGCAGCTATTTAAGTAAAACTTGGAGTTACATTTCCTTTTATTATGAATGCTATTTATACACAAATTGGAGCAGATCATGATGCAGCAAAGAACTTTTTATACTGCATAGATTGTGCAGCAGAATAGTGCTTTATCAGCATTACATGCCTCAGTGAGGAATGTTTTGCTGTTTTAAATCTCATCATTATGAGAAGAATTTATTATATGGATACAAAGATTTTACTGGAAACTATTGAGCTAGGCTGTTGTCATCTAACTGAAAATGAAATCATGCTCATGATAATTAGACAGGGGGATTAATGAAAAACCCACACTATATCTACTGTTTACATACAACCTCAGAGATCCACTTTTTTAGTTAGGACATGGTCACATTCACTTTTGCTTCCTTGCCATGGGACAATCCCAGAAATTATGGGCAATCCTTTGCCCTTCTGCACGTAAACTCCTTGTCTACAAATGCGATGCAAAGTGAGGACGGTTGAGGTTTCATGGAAATGAAGCACAAGGTGTGACAGGCCTGTCTGTGCCAGCTTTATGGAACAGAAGTGCCCAGTATGACCATCCTTGCCTTGTGTTCCACACAACACCGCTCAGGCCAAGGGTCTGCGAGCGCTGCTGGTGGAGTCCGCAAACCTCGGTTTGTCTGACTGCTTCCTCTCCTGTGCTGTTGGTTCTCAGTTGCACTGCAAGCCTCCCTGCCCCCACAATTTCCTTCCTTTACCCAGCCCTTTTCCCCAGATGAATCTGAGGTAGAACCTCCTAGCAATTTTCCAAGGTTTTGGGCTCAAAGACTAAACTAATTTATTTTTGAATTGCAGATCAAACATAAACTGCAAAGAAGCATTTAATCAGTTAGGAGAAACAAGGGTATGGCTTGTTTAAGTCCCAGAATCCATAAACCTGTAATGATTTTATTATATTGGTGTCAGTTTTCATTATTTTCATAAATGGGTGTTCCCTGCTTAATGCATGATATTTGCATCTGATGAACCAACGAGTTTAAACATGGTTTGTTTTAATGCTTTGTGAATTTGCATCCAAATTCATCAGAAGTAATTCTATTTGAAATCACACAGGGCTAAACACAGTGGTTGTAAATCCATTTGAATTGAGATGCCAGAATCAGCCCATTAATCTACAAATCTGCAATATAATTTTAGTATGGTTGGTGGGCTTTGGGTCTGTTTTTTCGTGATGAGGCTGTGGGGATATACCAAGTGCATGTGTGGGAGGGGAAGTGTTTGAGGAGGTTGTGATAAATTGACCAAGTGGGAGTATATCTTTGTTATGGAAACTGGCCTGTGAAAGGAACATATGAAAGGCCAGAGACCATGGTTTGAACATGTCTGTCACTGCCGCTTGAGGCAGTGGCACCAGGAGAAAGCAAGTCTGTCAAATAAGCAGATTCCCATATATTTAGCATGATGGAGATTGGCATCAGCACCTTCCATTCAGTCTTCAGAGTGTCAGAGTTCACCCAGATCTTGAAGTAGTGCTATAGCCTGCATTTAGTATTTGAAGTCCTCTTGCTAAACACTCTGTTATCTTGGATTTTTCTGTGGTTTATTGTTAAAAAGGGAATGAATAAATGCAGCAAGGTTCACCTCCAACAGAAACAGGCTGGTTTTGGAAGGAGTGGAGGGGGCTGTACTATAGCAAACAGTGCTTCATTTCTTGAAAGCTGTAGAAGAAATCTGTATTTCTTTCAGAGAAAATGGAGAATTAGTTTAACTTCTGTGTTCTTAAATAGACTGAAATGTCTGAAATTAAGATGTTTGTTTAGGCTAATAGTTACCAGATTTTAAGATGAATATGTCAATAGTCTGATAGTGCAAAAGTATGTATGTATGGGAGGGATTACTCTCTAAGAAAAAAGGTTTATCAACAATGTTTTCCACACTACACATACTTCTGAAATGTAACAATGAAGTTTTGGAGAAAGCTATTTAAAGAAAGTAAATGATGCATGTTAAAAATACAAACATGCTTAGTTATCCACAATGTACATTAGCCTTTTAATTCATTCGAATAGGTGACAATTCAAAATGGAATTCAGCTGATACTTTTGAAAATATTAATGTAATTATTTTGCTTAGTTATAATCAAGCTGAAATCAGTTTGAGAGGTATGTGTTTGGCTAAGTGATATTTAGCTAAGTTTGTGTCTGCCTTCCTCTGGGAACTAGCTGTCCTGGTTTGGCCATTGTGAAGCTGTAATTCAGGAATCTATGTCCCTATGTCCCTTTTGAATGGCTTGGACTGGAGCTAACAGGGTCCAGCTTAGAAAAGCATTTAGACCTGTGCTTAGCATTAGCTCTATGCTTAATTCCCAAAAGTCTAACTACAGGCCCCTTCTTCGGCACTTGCAAGAATTGCGATGAGTAGGAAGTCTGCCATCTGACATCTGTGAAATGAGCTGGTAGACTTGAGTCTTTTTCATAATGAACCAGTTTCCATCTCATAAAATTCTGTAATTGCAGATGGTATCAGTGGACACCTATGACAATCTCAGCAGAGATTGCAGCCCGGCATTCCTCATTATAGGATACATGGACACTGAACTCCTCTCTGCTCATGAATGTGGGGTTGAGTCATTGACAGGGCATTATCAGGAAAATTGCAGTGATGTGACTAGAGCTTCCCGGTGGGTAAATGGAGTACCTCAACTCTTGGAGTTGACAATAGGCTCTCTTAAGAAATGATAATGCAGTGATTAAGATTTAAAACTGGGACTCAGCACACCTTGGAATTCTTGTGTGACCCTGGCAACACACTTATTGTTTTCCACTCTTCTGCCTGAAAAGTTAGGATAATGCTTTTTCCATTTTTATGGTGTTATTTAGTGATAAATATGTTTCCAATTGTGAGCAATTCACAAGATACAGTTTTAGATAGATGCCATTAGATTTTAAGTCTGTTCTGTTCAGTTTGCATTTGCATGTTCTTGTGCCCAGCACTAGTGGAAAGCAGGCCAATTTTATTTTGCTTCCTAATTCTGCATTGAGCAAATCAGCTTTATGCAAAGACACCTAAAAATCTTTCATAAAATTCACTCTATTGTTAGAGGCCCTAGAAAAAATAACGTGAAAGAAGAAAAACATTAATTTTGGATTTCTTTTAGCTTGTTTTTTTTAGGCACTGATATAATTTTTTGTTCTGTCTGTGTAAGTTTTCATATGTGCATTTTCTTTTCATAAAGAAAATAATATCATTCAAATATCTTCAGAGTCTTTTTATTTCAGTAGAATCACTTGAATAATGTTTTAAGGGTAGTTGGAGACACAGTGAAAGAAATGGTGAACTTCAGTGGGTTTTGGAGCACTGGAACATATCCCAAAAGTTATGGCTACAGAATGTGTAAGGCCTACTTATGACTTGCAGCAGCTTTTTAACCTGTGATCCCATGGGCTGCTCCCAAGCTCTGTAATCTGCACAGATTTGAAATAACAAACCACAATGGGTCCTGGCAATTGGTCTGTTCTATGCCAGAACTTAGAAAACTCTGAGCTCACTAAACTAAGGTAGCTGGAAAAACAGTAAGAAATACTTTTTAAAGAGGTAGCTGAAATAACCTTTTAACAAAAGTGTCAGCAGGAGCTGTTAGTTTCTTAGTGGTTTTGAAAATCAGATCTTGCTTCAGTCTTCTGAGGTTTGTTTTTTGTTTGGGGTTTTTTGGTTTTTTGTTTTTTGTTTTTTGGTTGGGTTTTTTTTTTGGTAGGGATGTTATCTGGTCTCCATTTTGTCAGATATCCCAAGCTTTACTGCTTTCATAGAAATGATGATGAATTCCTCTGAAATTTTGTCTACTGTACAAAAAATGTGAACTAAGTTCCAGCAATAGTAAAAGTGCTTGGCTTCATTTATGCTATGGCTAAGGGTGCTGTACCAGGTCCTAGGTATGATGGCATTCACAGCAGAATGATGGCATTCACTGTAGCCTGCACCATGCTACAGACAAGTGAACCATGGTGTTTTCAACCACTTGACGTCTTTCAGTTAGGATGGTTTTAAGCATTGCTTGTCTTCGGTTGGAGACAGACATAGGTAATAAATCTTTGAACAAGTGCTTTCAGAGTTGAGAACTAAGTAGCATTTTAAAATATTTTAGATAAATATGCTCATTATTTAATTTTAAAATATTCACTTTTTTCATAGTCTAAGTTGGGTCTCAGGAAGGAAAAAAATCAAAAGAGCTAATGAGATGACCTGACAGAGTGGCAGGGGTTGTTTACTAGTCCATATTTGACTTGGATTCATACTTAATATGATTGACAGTCATTGCAAGTTCTTTGGGTTTTAAGACTTAAGGCACCACAGTCTTGAGTGAACTTGAGTGCAGAATGGAGATGTTTACAAAAGTTATCTGAGTAGCTCCTGCAGAATCCTATGCTGCTTTTCACTGAGTTGTACTGGAATAGTATGGATTTGCAGTAAATGGTGATGAGCTGGGTTAAGTCATACTCTTAACTACTGTACACTCTATTTATTCCATCTGGGAGCTTCATCACCCTGGCACCTGAAAGTGGACGAGGCAGCTGAATTGGCTTTCCATTTCTCACCATGTCTAACCATCTTCCTGCAGTATGACATGAATATTCTAGTGTTTCATCAAAATAAGATTGTGCTTATTGAATAGGGACAAAAATTTTCCTCCCTCTCCAGCATTTGCAGATTATGTAGCCAGAATATCTGCACTTAAACTTTCGATATTTCCATTCAAGTCAGACTTCTAATAGTTCTTGTTTCACTATTCTGAATATTCTTTAGTCAAGATCTCTCTTCTAGAAAGATCAATACATAATTTAGTTGTATCTGTACCAGAACAATGTGCGGCAGACGTGCTTTTAAATGTGCAATTAAAAATTGCTTTGGCCTGTTTTCTTTTCCTGTTTTACATTTCATAAACTCATATGTAATTTGATGAACACTGTCATTTTTTAAATTTCTTCAGCATTACCCTTCTCTAGGGACTTGCCTCTCATTGAATATAATTTTTGTATATTTACTTTCTTCACAAGTGCTAGTATGCAGTAGCACAAGTTTGGTGTTACATTATTATTTTCTTATTTACTTATGCTACATCCTGGTTTTCTTTGTATTGATGTTAACGCTTCCAGTTTGGTATTAGCTCCCTGTGCCATCTAAAAGCTGTTGATTTCTACTTCTAGTTAAGCAACAATTTAGGTAGCCTTGTCAACAGAGTAATTATTCAGCTCTTGAACACACAACTTAGCAGCCAAGTGCAAGCAACACGGTAAGGAGGTTCTGAGCCCTTTGGGAAAGCTGCAGTTCAACAGTTTACTTTGCATTTCCCATGCAGCCCAGGCACATAGACCATCTTGCAGTTCCTGCATCAACAGTGTTCAGTAACAGCCCAGAAAGTACCAGCTTTGGTACCTTCTGTCTTGCTTTACCTATGTCCTGCCTTGTGCTTTCTAGCACTGGAAGTGGAAGACAGTTCATTTAAGTGCTACTCTATCAGTAGCACTGAAAAGATATTTCTGTCAGCAGAAGGGTCAATTGCAGGAACAGCTCTTCCTTTGAAGATATTTTGGAAACATCCTGCTTCCATCCTTCACCAGAGGTGAATCATGAAAAGAAGACTTTGTCATGAACTTGACCCTTGAAAGTGGCATAAAACTTACCCATCTCTCCAGCCTCTATATACCCATCTATCCAGCCTCCCAGAACCAGCAAGTACCCCTGCTTCATGCTTCCCAAGTAGTCCCAGCATTACTGCCAGGCCTGTGACACTCTGAGGTGACAAACCAGCATGTTTTCTGACACTCATCACTTTGGACATGGTAAGCCTTGATGCTGTCAAGTGCCTCAGGAGGAGTGAGGAGCAGCAAAGGGGAAGCCCTTTGCATTGGAACTGTCCCACCTATAACCAGCCATAGGGCTCTTTCCTCCTCATATGTTGTCATCTTGCACTGAGACTGACTTTTGGGATGGGAAATCCGATGTCAGAAGTTTGGGAACTGCCTTCACAATTAATTCACCTTCATCTTAAGCCAGGTACCACTGTGGAGACAGCTGTACTTGGGGCTGATCCTGTGTTGTGGTTGCACATATGAGGCTGAAGCGTCTAATCGTGTTGGGGTTTCCTCCAAAACACAGCTTGGCATGACCTACAGCTTTCAGACTAAATTATTGTAGTGCTCCTTTCGAGCTGTAGGTCTATTGTGAAAATACATAAACATTATTTGCCACTGGCGTTACACTTGATGTTGTAAAAGCAAAGAAACAGACATTTCTCCACTGAAAACCTGTAAAGTGAAAAGTATAAAAGCCTTTTCCCTTGTTTTCTTCTGAAACTGGTTGTAATGCTCTCTTCCTCACACTCTGCCAGACTCTACAGCTTAACTAAATGTGTGTCCCTCCTCCAGTTTTCTTTCCTGTATTGCCAAGCAGGTGAGAGACTAAAAGGAAAATATCAACTATCTGTCAGTGCCTAGGTAAAAAGCTGCAAAATTAAGTTATAAAGCTTGCCTTTTTTAGCAAAATCTCATATTGAGCCAGTATAGTTCCTTCCTCATGGCAGTTTATTTCTTCTATTCATGCAAATCAGGAATCATTCCAGTATGCTTTTGGTGAAGTCCACAAAAGAGAGCACGTTCATCTCCTCCAATGTTTTGGACATTGAAACAGAGTATTTTTTTCCAAGATAATGTATTAATTGCTTCACTTAGTAGATGAGCATTAGCTTTTGATATAAGCCATCCCTTAGACTCCTGACATGCTCCTCCTTTGCATGCTGGGCAGTCTTGTCCTTGAAGTTACTGTAGTGCACAATGATCAGAACTTAGCGCTGATGTTTTGTTAGCATTTACCAGCAGTGTCTTGGCAGAGGGTGACCTCCAGTACTGTCTCTAAACATTTTCAATTTACAGACTCGAGAATTTTTGCTGCCTTTGCCTCTCATTCTTTTGAGGAGGTCAGCCCTTTATGAATTTGCCACAAGAAAGAAGTTCAGAATACCCTATATACTTAAACAGCTTAATAGGAATATAGCCGCAATGAACACATGACATACAATTCATTTTAATATTTATAGAAGAAATTCATGTTGTTTTAAGTGTACACAAGCAGCTGCTGTCATTTGGCTATGAGCAGATGTTAGACCTCCGAAAGCTTCACTGATAATTAAAATACTAACAGTTAGTGTTTTACCCCAGCTGCAGGTTCTGTTTACTGTAAATTTGATTTTAATGGTGCCTCTGTGCAGTTATTGAATAGAGGTTTGTTTTTTACTATACATGCAAAAGTGTCTACAATGAAGACAAATGGTTATTTCCCATAATTTACTCTGGAAAGATATGAATATAGCTGTAGCGTAGTTGAATTTATAAATGAAATACAGATATGACTATCACATTTGAAATGGTAGTTTCTGCTGTCTTAACTAACAAAAAGAACTAGGGAAACTTACTATTTGTAGTTATTCCCAAGCATTCCTCCTAAAAACTGCTATGCTTTTTATATGGGTTGAGATATGCCCTCAAGCAAAGAACAGGTGCTTCTTTTTACTGAAAGGGTGCATAAATCAGAATAGATAAATACAGAGAATCATGATACTCATAGTTGATAGGTATGCTGAAGAATATAATTTCTGCTTGATCATTTAATAGCATGATGTTTTATTTTGGGTATTCCTTACAAGTGTCTGTTCTCTTTTTTTCATATATGTACATCAAACGTTAGGGAAGGCCAGCCATTTTCAGAATTGTTAATCCCAGGGGCCTGATTATGCAAACACAATGCATAATGCAAGCAACCATGTTGAGTCCCTTTGAGACTATTGAGGCTAACTATGGCAGTAAGCACTACGCTTGATAAATAAATGTTTATAAAACCAAGATCTGAATGTATATATTCTTGGAAAACAAAAACTTCTGCTGAGATAACAATTTCCCCTTTTTTTTGACAAAGCCATTAGTGCTTGGGACTAGACCTATTTCAGAAATCCAGATCATTTTCCCTATGAGCAGAGCTTGGGGGGCTTTTTCCCCTGATTTTTCTCATATTAGGGTATTATTTTTCATATTATATTATGTGTTCTTTCTGCCTAGGAAGCAGAAATCTCTGGTTTGACCAAGCGCAACCAGAACCCCTTGAAATTGGGATTCTGATTTAGAAGTGCTAAAAATGCACTCTCCATTTGCACTGCAGGGGATAAAACAGAAAGAGTGCATCCGAGTATCATCAATGTCAGTTGTTCCCAAACTGAGGGCCAGAGTAGTCTTTGAAGCTGGACTGCCAAGAAATGTCCAGACTGGCTATCCTCATCTCAAGCTGCTAAATTGCACTGTAAGACATAGCTGAAATACTCCAGATACATTCCTGATGCTGCTTGCCCGTGTAGGTAATTGCTGCATATGCCACAGAGAGGCTTTTGCTCACACATCAGAGTTGAGAGGAGCAGCCTGCATGGTGGCAAACAGCTAAAGAGAAAAGTGGTTTGCAAGTAAACCAATTACTCTGCAGGTTAGGCAGCTGTAAATTCTGCATGTTAACACGGTACATGTTTGCCATGATCAGTGGGAATTTTGGTATGTATATTTTTTATTTGCTTTCCATCTGTAACACTGGGCTCTGTAACATTCATTTTTGACCTTGAGTGCAGGACAAGAGAAACTGAAATTTTTCCTAGAGAAGGCCTTTTCCCAAAGGTTAATTAGACACTGAAGGGCAACTAAACCAAACCAAACCAAACAAACTGCCTAAACACCCTAACTGAACAGCTTGGGTATTTAATTTGGTGATTGTCTTTTTCTTTTGTGTCTTTTTGTGGCCGTTGACATAGTTCTGTGAGGTGTGGAAGGTAAAAATAGCAAGCAGGAAATTTCAGTCTGTTTTTCAAAAGAAAAAATATTACAAGAGTACTTTCTTTCACATTTTTGAAAGCTAAAGGACATCTGCTGCTTTTTAAGATACCTGAAATGTTAAAACTTCATCCTTTATTTAAGCACTTCTTAGAAGACCTTGAAGTTTCCAAACATGATTGAATGGTTAAGGACAAAACTAGAAGCTAAGGCTGTTTTGAGTTTCAACATTGAAACATGACATTACTGGATTTTTAAGTATAAAATAAACTATGAACATTATTTGGGATTTTTTTTGGTTGGGCTTTTTTTCAGTAATAATATATTGATAGGAGGGGGGGGGAATAAAGCCTTGTTGTATTGGTTTCTCTTGAGATTTACGTAATTTGTGTCAATGGTGGAATTTTTTTATGTCTTTTAGGGAGATGGTAAAGTCCCCTATAGGTATACTTATTTGTATTGCTTTACAAATATTTGCTGCCTTTGTGGACATAATAGCTGTAACAGGGCCATTTTGGGTTGCTGATTTATTTCACTTCTCAGTTTGACCCATCATATTTTCTTTCCTTCAGCAGAAGACATGAATGAGCCTTCACAATCTCTTATTTAGTAGCTTAACTAGCTGGTTTAAAAAATGCTGACCCGTACATTGCTTCCACATAAAAGCCTTGCAAATGATAAAGAATAGTTTGTACTATAGTCTAGGAACAGACATCTGAAAAATGCAGCTTATTATTATGGCCTCTGAAAATCAGGGAAATCCCAAATTATGCCACAGTTCTTAGACTGTACTTAATTAATTGAAGTAGAGGTAGATCATTACAAAAACAATTGAATGAAAACATAGCAGAAACTTGTAACTTGATCAAGGCATAAGTTATATTACTTTATGAATTGGAAAAGTGGACTTACTGTACCATTCAAAATATTGTATTGCTGCCATGTAGACAATAACTTATAAAATAAGAAAATCAGTAGCTTGTTCAAGTGATGTTGGACATAAGGTGATTTTTTAAAATCTTTTAAATTCCTTACAGGTTGCATTTAATTGAAGGAAAAGATGTTTCTTTGCACTCACATTATTTAATATTCGTTGCATTTTGTCAGATACGAAATGTTTGTTTGTGTCAATAAATAATATACCTAATGACCAAAGTATGAAAAATTAAGTGTTGCTGAATAGGGTACTATAAATCAGGCCTCCTAGAACTTTTACAGAAAAGGAAAAATAGCTGTTTTAAGCTAGCTGTGTAAATGCAGTTCATTTCCGTCGTCATAATAGATTATTTCATTTATGACTTACTGCTTTGTCCTAAAGGTGCTCCTTGTGAAGGATGTCCTCAGCCCAGCCTCACCACACACAGCCGCTTGCTGCAAGTTTTGGGGAAGGATTAGAATTCTAAAGAGGCTGCTGGCTGAGAGCAAGGTGGTGCTTTACATATAATATTAGCCCAGGCTTTCCTCACGCGTTGCGCGTTTCTTTCTGAGACAAGTCTCCTTAATGCCATCTTTATCTGCTACACGATGCATGAAATCTACTTTCTGTTTTAGAACTGCAGCTGACCCCCGACCCCACGAGTGGCGCCACAATGTGACCTTTCTATTGTCATCAGCTTTCATTCTCCTGAAAATTCTATGAATTTTTATTACAAGTTTTTTTAAACCAAGCTGAGGCTTCAACAAATTACTTGACACAGATGAGATGAAGTTGTTGAAGTAGTGTTAGATAAGTTTTACAGCCAGCATGTGTGCTGCTGAACAGTACAAAGCCAGTGTCCTACAATGTCATACACCAGTAACTGCTGAGCCTACTATTGGATAAATACATCATTTTATGGAACATTGATTGTTCTATAAACCCAATGGAGTATTATGCTCTATGATCAAACCATTTAGATTGTGTGTAGAGCACAGAAAATGCCATATTCAGGATGGTACTAAAAGTGCCATTTGTGTATTTTATGGATGTCATTACGGGGGAAACTTCTCTCTGTAGGCCCTGTTTACTGCAAAATTTTTTAGTCTGTAATGACATTTTTCATTCACAACGCATGCCTTCAAGAGAGGGGGCCCTTGTTTTATTTGTTTCATTCGAGTTTACTGCACAAATCCTGTACATTTTAATTAAATGTAAGCTTAACAAAAGAATAAGGTATTTATTCTGCAGGGAACAAATGATGACAGTAACAAAAGAATAAAACAGACACACAAAAGGAAGTCAGGTATTGAGTAGGAGAGAGGGGAAAAGGTACTAAGCCCTATTTCTAGTTTCCCAGACACACATTAAACATCAAAGCATTTCTTTTAGCCCCATTTCAGGAGTTTGTGGTCTCAGAGAATTAAAATAACCTGTGAATATGGATTTAATGTCTAAAATGTCCTGACATTTTCAAATAAAAAACTAACAGTCGCTCAGGACTCCAACTGATAAATAATGGCTCGTCTGAAATGACAGACTTCTTGGAAAGAAACCAATTCTCTGATCATTGCACCCCTAGATATGAAACACCTCCTTACAAATTGTCTGAATATGAGCTCTTGTATAATTATATTTTGTCATTTTAATGCCTATTTGTGTATCTTTTTAATTTGCAATGACATGCAATCAGCAACAAGTCCACTTTTCCCAATATTAATGTGGGCTTGTATTGCAGCTTATGTTTGCCGTGTCAGCCAACACTTACCCCTTCTCTTTAACTGTTAAGAAGGGGCAAGAGGCAGGCTGGGTTTACTGGGACAACATGGTTTGTTGCTACATACTGTCCAATAATGTGACATGTTCCTTAAATACATAAAAATTCCTACAAATGTCGTGTTGGATTCCAGTGCTTCATTATAAGAATAGCAGCTAAGCCTCAAAATCTGTTGTTTTCTAAATATCTTCCCTACTTGGCTTTTCACTGTTGAAACAAAAGAAAACCAGTAAAATCTGCAATTCATATTTACCATGAAAAATCACTAAAATTGATGTTGATGTTCCCAGTAAATTCTTGGTCATAGTCCAGTTAAAATTTAAAGTTACAGTAGATTCACATTAGTTTAAATGACACTTGAACTTCTACACAGCTCAACATTAATTCATTATAGTTGAAATGGAAGAATCTTCAGTGGGTGAATCTTTTACAATCTGATTGAGGCTGTTACATTTTATAGGAGCCATTTTTCAAAGCAGTACTGACAGCACTCGAAGTTATTAAATTGCTGAATCAAAAGATGGACCTGCAATCGCATTTATGAACTGTGATGGAATAGCTGGGGTTGCACTGAGCTGAGGTTAAGATGTTGGTGTAGTTAAGCTTCATCACACCCCTTAGTGACAGCAGTATTTACCCATGTAGTTTACTTTAATGGTCAGGAAGTGGCTTAACTCACCTCTGGATTCAAATAGATTAAGTAAGCAGTCAGAATGGCATAATTATCAGTGCTGCGAGGGATTCACCGGATAGCTCTTCACCCAGGAGACTTCCCATTCAATTGCACAGTAAAGACTGGAGTTGCATAGATTCACAGGCATGGCATTTATTTCAGGAGATGAAAACAGGGTGAATTTCCTTTTTCTTTCCCTTCCCCAGACCAGAGCTTCTCCTCAATACACTGATGCTGTGTCCTGTACATAAATCATTATGATCTTTGGAGAAAGATGTCATGATTTTAGTGTATGTGCATGTGAAAATTATCACTGTAGAGTTATTTTGATTTTGAAATCCAGTGGAAAATGCATGATTTGTGGAGTTATTTTGATTTTGTGCCACATCATTGCCAGGCTCCTCTTTTATCTTGTCAACAAAGCAAGATTCCTGAGAGAATTAATTACTTATACTCTATTACAAAATGTGGAGGATAATTGTCATTTTATGTTGATTTCCCCTTCCTACTTTTCTGGTTTTTTGGGGGTCATGTGAATGTCAGTGCCTACAGAGAGCACAGGAAAAGTGGGAATAAGAACCAGTTGTATACCACAGTAAGCTTACTTCGTGCTTATACCTGACAAAGTGTACTTCAATTGCATGGGCCAGTTTTTTATGCAGCATCACCTGTAAACACTCTAATGGTTTAAATTGTTAATTTTCTATTCCAAAGACAAGAAAAAACCTGCCTTGCAAACTGGGAATAAGGAAGTTGTATGGCATCAGTTTAGACTTGTGAAGGTGATTTGCAGCCTTTCAGCTTGACAAAATTACTTCTTTGTGCTTCACAGTACAGTTCTCTGCCAGAAGCTCTGTAATTGAAAAAAGGATGGATGGATGGATGGATGGATGGATGGATGGATAGATAGATAGATAGATAGATAGATAGATAGATAGATAGATAGATAGATAGATACCAGTATAAGACCTCAGTCTTTTAATTATTGATGTTATTTTGGAATTTTAGCTTGGTATGCACCTTAACATAGCAAGTTACTAGAGTCTGCAAGGCGCCAAATATTCAGTCTTGGAGTAAATCAGCTTCTACATGTGAACTTTACCTTTAAGCAAATGAGTCTGTTTTTTAGAGCCCATTTTAATTCTCTGTGGGATCAGGGTCTGACAGGTCTATGCTTTGAAATGAAAGAGCCCCCTTAGACCAGCTTTAGTATAATTTTCTTGGTCTCTTGAGTTCAATGAAGCACATTGTTCACTAGAACTGGCTTGGAAAGTACCGTGCTAGTCTGAAATTTCACTTTAAGTGTTGCTTTTTTTTCTTGCCTGCTTTTATGCCAAGCAAGCCATGGCATATCTATTTGTGTCAGTGGTAAGAAGCTACATCTGTTATTCCAGAGATGTGATTTCAGTTTGTGTAGGTGAATTTAAACTGGAGTGTGGATATGGGCAGTTTCAGCAGCATGGACTAAATCAGCCTTCCCAAGGCCCATCTGCCATTAGACCCTCACCTTGTTTGCAACGTCCAGCACCCACTCTTCTCTCTGTGTGCAGGGGTTGTGTCCCACACCTTGCTCCCAGCACATGGAGGAGCTTCCTGGGTGCTTCTGGAAGGACCCAGGCACTGCCATGGGAAGACAGGGAGGGATAAAGCTGTCCTCCTGTGGACATCCACAAAGCTGGCCACAAGGTCATCTCCTTTATGTCTTCCCACAAATATGTAGGCCATGCTTGGAGAGTGATGGCCTTGAATTTGTACAGCCTTGGGCACCATTTGCCTTGCTGAAGCTTTGTTGTTAGTGGTGAGAATTGAGAAGGAAATCTTCAATGACACAAAACCAAACTGGGTGGCACAGCAAGCAGCTGGAATATGGAGGTTACAAGTATTATAGTTTTTTAATTGATTTAGTGCAGAAATAATTAAGATATTTAATTGGGGGGTCTCTGGGTTAGATTTTATAGAATATCCTACTTAGGGTAAGAAAACTACCAAGTGTTTTCACCAGGTAACTGGGTGAGTGACTGAGTCAGTCACATGAGCTGGAGAAGATGCTGGGTGGAAAAGAAAGGGGGAGACAATGACATCAAAATGACAGCATGGCAATGACCTAACCATCAATAGCAGGGTATTAAGAAAATCAGCCACCGTTTCTCACACCAAGTTATGTTTAATGTAATATACAATCCAAGAATTCATTACTGAAGTACCAAAGTATCACCAATAGGTTCTTCTCTAAAAGACGTGTCTTTTAACTGTATACTGCATTTATCTGGGCTTTTTTTAATACAGAATATTTTTGAAATCAAATTTAAATTGTTAATAAGCTGCAGCATCGTTACACTCAGCAATTATTTCAACCTGTAAATATGTTATTTGGAAAACATGCAAATTGGTTTTGTTCATTTGCTCATTTTATCTATGTTTTCTGTCAATGAAATCTAAAAATTGTCAGGGAATTTTTTTCCATTTAAGCTACAATTTGTTAAAGTAATGAACTGATACTTGCCATGATACCATGTTAACAGCATATTTTGTCTTGCAGGCATTGTGTCCAAGTCCTATGAGTGCCGACTGAAGGGGCAAGGAGCAACCTTTGTGGAAACCACGAGCCCTTTTACCGCGGCACCACTGGGAGAGGTTTCTCCCGTGAAGGAGAAGGCCTTTCAGGGCAGCAGGAGACAGCCCCACTCCCCTGAGGAAGTTCAGCAGTTCATTATTATTCAAGGTTACGACGGCGACTTCGCCATCGACGCTTCGGTGGAAGAGACGGCAGCAGCCACCCTGCAGACCCTGGCGATGGCCGGGCAGATGGCCAGGGTGGTGCACATCACGGAGGACGGGCAAGTCATAGCCACAAACCAGAACGGCTCCCACGTGAGCAGCGTGGTTCCTGAGCAGATCCTGACGGAGCAGTTGGCAGATGGTGCCACACAGGTGGTGGTGGTTGAGGGAGCGGGAGCTGACATGGAGGAGGCCGTTCAAATCGACGCAGTTCCTGACTCCAGCAGCACGGTGCTGCAGCAGATAATGCGTCAGGAAGTTTTAGATGCTTCTGAGGCTACAGTCCATCCTCCGGAGTCCTCCTCAGCATTAGATGCCCTGCTTTGTGCCGTGACTGAGCTGGGTGAAGCAGAAAATAAATCCGAACTCCTTGACAGATGCAGGTCTGGTCACAAAGACTTCTTGCAAATGCCGAACCCAGAGATGCCCAGCATTCCCAGCGATGCAGAGGGACAAGAAATACAAATGTTCCATGAAGTTCAGGAGACTCAGGAAGATACCAAACCTATGGAAGTAGTGACACGGGTCATGCACCCATCGGCTATAATTGCATCTCAGGAGAGAGCTCAGGCTGCCTTCAAGAACGTGGTGCAAGGAGTCTTGCAGTTTGCTGTGTGTGACACAGCTGCGGCCGACCAGCTCATGAAAGAAGGTGTCACCCAGGTCATTGTAAATGAGGAGGGGACTGTGCATATGGTAGCTGGAGAAGGTTCTCAGATAATAATGCAGGAAGCTGGTAGCCACACGCTCAGTGTGCAGAGCGAACACATGGATTTAGTGGAGTCGGATGGGCAAATATCCCAGATCATTGTCAGTGAAGAATTAGCTCAAGCCATGGCTCAGGGTTCTGATGGTGACTTCTCTGAAGGTGCAACACACTACATTGTCACAGAATTGCCACCAGACATGCAGGATGAGCCTGGTGTGTACTCACACGCTGTGATAGAGACAGCTGGGTCCCAAGATATTCTGCAGACTGGTACTGCTATAAAAGCAGAAGCTGTAGCCCCTGATAGAGCAAGAGAGCAGTTAACAAGCATGGTCATTTATACAGAGGGTGGCTCACAGGTAATTCAGGGCCAGAGAGATTATAACAAAGTACAGGAAGCATGAAGAGCTACACTCGTAGGCTGGGTGCAGAGCAGAGCTGGATATTACCAGAATCATGGAGGCACTGTATTCCTGGAATGCTTTCTGTAAAGCCCTCTCAGTAGAACTTCCTCCAAACCAGGTAACAAATACATGTCCTGCTAATAGGAGGAGTTCACTGAAGAGGATAATACAATTTTGTTACAATAAGAACTATTATATGTGATTATTATACAACAAGCTTACTAGGGTACAAAACAGGATAAAAAGCCTCCTGCCCAAAGTAGAAATTGTTCTGTTCAGTGCTTTCTTTGTTGATGTTTTTGTCTTAATGTTGTTTTATCTCAGGGTAATTCCCTGCCTTCTGTCATTTTTGTATAACATAATCACAGGAGTAAAATAATTGCACTTATATGTACATTTTGTGAACAGATAAATATGCAAAAAAATACAAACCCCACAATAACAAGGTGAACAGCTAAGCATACATATGATATTGGGTGCCCTTCTTCATTTTAAAGTAGAACAGGTGACATTTTGCTTTCTAAAATCTTACTTTAAAACATGCTTGGCTAAAAATATGTCATCAAAATACGGATTTTTTTTTTTGCATCTAAAATGAAAGTTTTCACAGTACTTTACTCTTTCATGGTAACACATAAGACTTTCCCTAAAGAAGAGCTCAGAAAAGCTACACTTCAGAAAATCCTTGATTATACATATTTGGGAAGAAGAACTTGATGCCTGTAACTTCCACTTAATTTTAGATGAGAGTCCTACATAAGAAATGTGCATTTTTTGAAAAAAGTATTGTCACTGTCAGTGTTTTGCTTTTCTTATAACTAGTGCTTCATATAAATACCATTTTGCAGTTCATTTTGTGAGCTACGTCTCAAATGTTAGGAGGATTTTTAAAGAAAATTCTGACATTGACATTAACAAGTAGGGGAAAAAAAAAAGGTGACCTTGTATTTCTTGCTTAGTCCAGAATGTCAGTTATTTACTTGTGGATATACTGCAATTGTTCAATGCAAGTTCATGTTGAAAAGATTTGTTTCATGATAAAACCGCTTCTGTTTCTGTAGAAAAATTGTAAAATATAAACTGGCAAGGTTTGGGGATTTTTTTTTGTCTTTCAAATAAAATGTTAGCATTAAAATGAAGCATCATGATTTTTAATATTAAACAATAAACAGAACTGGCATTCAGCAGGAGCAAACGAATGCTATCTGTTATGTCTGTGCATTTTCTCTTTTCTCTTCTCCTTTCTCTAGCTTGCTAGATAGATAAAGATAAAAGAATCTAATTTCTGAAGTGTGCCTCATGCATGCTTAATATAATTGTGTAAGTGTTTAGGGTATAAGCCATGCTGACTCTAGAGATAACTGGGTTTCCTATCATGTTTAATATCTTAAAATTATCAACTGTAAGAAAGTTGGGGTGGGGTAAAACAATAGTTCCTTCCTGAAGCAACTGTTTAAAAATGTATTTTCTCATAGGGCTGCTGAGAAAAGGTGCTTCATTCTGGGGCTATAAGATCCTGCTGCCTCTTCATCTCTTATTATTATTATTTTTCAAATTTTGTTATTTTCCAAGAGTTGAGGTTGTGTCTTTGTCAAACCCCCAAAAAAGTAATTTTCAAGTTAGACATCAAGATTCATAATTAGGCGAGTTTGACTTGCTCATCTTTCTTAAAAGTGACAGGCTGTTCACTTACTCTTAAATACTGTCTTCAGCAAACAGTGACAGGATCAACTCCCGTTTGTTATCAGGAAAAAGGTGACCTTTACAAAATGATGGCCCTCTGCAAGACTCTCACAGATGTTCAAAAAACTGAATGTTTTTCAGTGGAAATATTTCTTCTTGATCATTTCTCCTGTTAACTGTAGCCCTGTGGTCTTGCAGCTTGGATGCTAATTCCTCGCTGTGCTTAGTCCTGTATGGCTAACCTTTCTGCTGCAGTACAGGGTGTTGACACTGACATGCTGCAGTTTACCATTTGTGATTTATTTAGGATAAATATGTCTCAGGTGGCATTTAATCCTTCATAAAACCAGTGTAGCCTGCAGTGTCAAACCAGCAATCACATTGTATGCACAATGAAAAGAGCAGACCTTTGCATAAAAAAAAAAGCCCCAGTGGTAGATGTTCCTGTGCTTGGGAGCACTGGAAAGGATTCTCTAACCTACCATGTGCTGTAATTACCTGGGAGCTCAGGTTAACAATACTTTTCTCTGAGTGCAGTCTGATCAGGAGAGCTAATATTTTCCTAGGGCCTTTTTTTTTTTTTTCTTCTTTCGAATGTGCACTTTAAAGTTAACTTATTAGTGCCCTACAAATGTAACATTAGAAATCAAGGATGACATTCGTTCCTGTGCTGTCATCCTGCTTAAGGACTCCATGGACTGTCTCAACCCCGTGCTAAAATGCTCTCTGCCGTACACTGACAGCTGAGGCTATGGTGGTGGGTCTCTTCCAGCACCTAGGAAACATCTCTGGCATTTGTCTCCCTCCTGTGCCAGAGCTCCTGGCATTGTCCCCGATCATAACCTGGGAGGAGATGAGCTGGATTCTTCTATGGATCTTCCAAGCATTCCCAGGCCTTCTGCCTTGGAGAGCAGGGAAGATTAGGCAGCAGAGGGAGGCACTTAGAGTAGAGCAGCACCTGAAAAAGCCCTGACCCTACAAGAGCCATGCATGGAGGTGGTGAGGCACCTGTGACATGTCTGGGAGCAGGCTCAGAAGCTGCTGGGGCTGTATCCAGTGTGGGAGCCTCACAGAACTTGTGTGGTGGATTTAGGGAGATGCCCAGCCCAGGCTGCCATTCACTACAAGTGTGTTTTGCTGTATGGTTTGAATACCTTCAGGTGCCTGTCTCCAGAGAATTCAAGGGCTGGGCTGTAATGGAAGTGATTGTTGAGAGGGCAGTATTCCCATGTCAGTCAGTTGCTTCCTGATGCTCTGACTGCCAAAGCCATTGGCCTAATTTTCTCCTTGTTATCCATTCTGAATAAGCATTAATGAAGTTGGATTATACTGTGACAATGCCAAACAGGTAAAAATGTAAGTATTTAAGAACCATGGAACTAGTATGGAGGAGGAAAATAGATAAATAATAAATAAAATAAAAAGCAGACCAAAAAGAGACCAAAAAAAAAATACAACTAAGCCAAAACAAACCCCACCAAAAGTGAACAAAAAATTTTAAGTGAACACAGAGAAAGATATTTCCAGCAAGCAGTTTCACCCTCCTTTTCTTAAGAATCAGATACACACTTCCTAAGGCAGTGTATCCTGGCCTCTGAATTCAGGCTCCATCTTTGGGGAAAAATGGGAGATAAGACATAGCTGGAAACAATATTTAGAGAAATATTTCCTATAACAAAAACAAAATAAAAGAACCCAAAACCCAGCATCACCTAAAAGGCCCACAGCAACACACCATTCTGCCTGACTCGCAGCTGCACTCCACTGTGGAAGTGAGATGAGCCAGGGAGTTGATGTGCTGTGCTTATGCACATGTGGATTGTGCATAGTCCTGCAAGCACTGCTGTCATTTATAAATGCTGCCTTAATACCAGGAGTGTTAGCTCTGAGTCCCAGAAGAAATACATTTGTGATTTTCATGGACAGTGGATTCAGCTCATGTAAAAGCTTGTAGGAATATCTGTGTTAAAAGTTCCTGTGCCTCGGGCTGGCCCTGAGCTGGACCTGCACTTGAAATGCAGGTGAGTCCCCTTCAGAAAATCCTTGAGATTGAGAGATGGGGCTGGAGCTGTACAAGGTAGGCAGAGGTCTCATAAAGCAACCTCTGGGGCTTTTCTCCAACTTACCCTTCTCAGTAGGCTTCCTGAGCACAAAAGCTGTAAACAGAATGAAGAGGGAAGGGTGAAGATTGAAATTTGAAACTAAGTTGAGTAAGTGAGGGGATTAAGTAACAGAAAAAAAAAGGTCATTCATTTGGCAAAACAGAAGAGCTGTGAGATTTCACTTATTTTACTGAGCAATATTAGCCCATAATTTAAGATAGTGTGTGGCTCACTCAAACAGGCTACCCCCGTTCTATCTTGTTGAAGAATACAATTCGTTTTCTGCTCCTCTAGGGTGATATCATTTTATATGAAGAAAAAAGTTAGCTCAGATGGCAGTTATATGTTTCGGAAGCACCTTCTAATCAGGGATTGGTGATTCATTATTAGCTTCAGCAGGCGATCCATCTGACATGTAAGGGGAAAAAATTAGCAGCTGTCACTGCATGATGAGTTAATTTCCTGATAGGCCTGACACTGAAAAGCCATTTGGAGACATGGAGATGGCTGATGAGAAAACCTGGTGCTGGTTTATAATTGGAGAGAAAGAAAGGGCAGAGAGACAGAGGGAGATGGGGGAGGGACCGAGGCTGCTCTACAAGTGGGGATGGATGTTTGTGTATTTACTAAATAGACTGCTCCACAATAACCTGCATCTCTGTGCACACACACCTGGGCGGGTAAGTGATAGGGACCAGGGCCTTTCATTTTCCTTCTGCCTGGTGTCATTATTTCCAGTCGTTGGTAATTAGTACTGCAGACGGTTTTCCGCTCGCTCCAGCCCGGGTGTACAAGCACACGATTGGGTTATCTGGCGGTGACATTGAAACCTGACATTTTAGAGGAAAGGGGAGAAAATGACGCTACTCCTTTAATGGTTCTCGCTGCAATTTTCTTAATTGCAGCTTGAGATTTCAATCAATCATATAAAAATAAACTTATCTGAAACAAATATTGCTAAAACTTCCAAGAGCACAATTGTGAATGATGAGTGTTCAAAGAAGCCTCTTGTAGAGCATGAGGAAATATGCTTTTCAAAAGATGGCACATGGCTCTCTGTTTACCCTTTTTAAGAATGATAAATAAAACTATGGGGAAAATAGGTGTTCAAGACCAAATGCAGTCCACTGTGGAATCTGCTTTGTGTGTGTGATTGGGACAGCAATGCAGGGTCCTTCATATGTATTAAATAAAGCTGCTAGGAAGCTTGCCAGGTACTGCTTTAAAGGGACTTTTTTTTTTTTTTTTTTTTGCTATTTAGATAAGGTATCTAATATGCCCAACAAAGGAGGCCAGGCTTTTCTTTTAACTAGGGGAAGAAAAAAAACAAAAAAGAGCACAATGAATATTTAAAGGCTTTGTTTTGTTTTGTTCTTTTTTAACTGGTAGAATATAATGGGATTTTCTCCATCATCAGAAGATAATTTTTGACCAGGAATAGGACAAGCCAGTAACTCCACTTGTACAAAACCAGTTTTGACTTTTTCTATTAGGATGTTCTTAAATGGTGGCCAAGGATTTGGGAGCAGAGATGGAGAAGCAAAGATCCACCACAGACTGGTAGATCCAGCACATATTGTGCAATTGAAATTGATGTGTGTGTATACACAAACCAGGATTATGTCCTGCAATATAACAGGACACCTGACCTTGTTTAAAACACATTCTTGTCTTCTGGCAGCAACACATTTGTCAAGGCTACTTTGAACAACCAGTTGTACTGTGCAGTCCTGCCCCAGAGGTCAGTGTTAACTGAGAGCCATCGGGTTCTGGGAATTTCTGATGAATAAGAATAGCAATCCCCCGGCAGCAATAGATTAATTCTGGGGTGGCTTTTCTTCCATATTCCCCAAACCTCTGATCACTCTTACTGGTTGGAATCCTCCTTTCTTACTGTTTGGAGTCGTCATTACTTACTGCAGCTTTTGCGTGTCTTGATTCAGCTCCTCGGAGATCCTACACACAGATTCCCATTGCCAGTTTGTCATGTCTGGGAGTGAACCACTGTGGTTGTTCAGGGAGCAGAAGAATGGGTGATTAGTTAGTTGCCTCTGCTGGGATGCATCCCTTGATATGTAAGTATCCATGAGCTTCAGGATCCGTGCAATGCTCAAGAGGCAGATTTTGGAAGTAATCCAGCTCCTTGGGAGGTCTGGTTGGGTAAGTTGAGTGTCATGAGGGGACATCTGGTCAGACAAAGGAGAAAAAAAGGTTAAGCAAATGCAAGGGATGGAGTCAGAACCTTTGATTCTTGTTCTGCTAGGAACCGAGCCTGTTAAGGATCTTCGAGAGCAGAAACGTAACTGAATTATCAGGACCAAAAGCCACAACTGTTCACACGTAACAAAGCCACACACCAGAGCTGAAAGACAAGGACCAGATATAACAGGAGGCAAAACCAAACATTTTGCACCTACTCAGAATACAAATACAAGTCTCTTCCTCTCTCTGTTCTCTCTTCTCCACCAATGCCCAGGGCAGACACAGGCAGCTTGGTGGCCACATTGCCCTGACCCTGCGGTGCTGTGCAGGACACAGGGTCAGGTTTGGAGTTCTGGCCATCACATGTGCTGTAAGCACTCCAGGTCAGGAGTGGTCTTCCAACACCTCCAGATTCCCAGGAGAGGAGACACCCACAGAGAAGACATGTCTCATCCAGGTACAGAGGGTCACCAGGGGAAGGAAAGGACTCATTTCTGTAGCAAATACAGTCCTTGCTAGCAGATGTCTTACTCTGAGAGAGCTTTAGGACTTTCCCCCAAACCCTGCTAAGCTTCTTCTCTCTGCCAATGTGTTCCTCTGTCGCTGGGTGTGTAGAACAGGCTTGTGTTTTCTGCTCAGCAGATGGTGGTGATTGCTGGTGTTTGGTAGCTGTGAAATCCAGATGTCCAGCTCCAGGAGGATTTTTCCCTTGCTAGGGACATCTGGCCATCATCTCAGCCTTACTCTTTCTTCTCCTTATTTTTGCTTGGAGTCTGTAAGTTTTGCCCATGTATTTGCAGAGCAGATAATTCAGCTGATCTATTCTTGTGCTTTATTCAAGGTTAAGAAGGAAAAAGCAGAGGGAAGCCTGGGGTTTGTTGTGTTTGTACCTGAGGACCCAGACAGGGACACGTACGTCCCAAGCCCACTGCTTGCTCCTGCCAGGGCAGCAGAGAAGTTGATGCTGCTGTGGTACATTGAACAGACATAATGGCACTGTTGGCTGGCAGCAGCTTGGTGGGGATGGCAGGGGAAGGGAAACCTAGAGGACTGCATCCAAGCATCAGGATGGCTGTCTTGCTTTGGCTCAGAGCAGCTAGGCACCATGTGGGGCGGTTCTGCTCAGACTCCTGCCTTAGATCCATATGCAAGCTATGATGATAAAATCCAGGGACAGCAGGTAGTGCAGATATTTAAAGCGAATGGAAGCAGAAATTTCCAGGAGCATTTCTGTCTAGTACCTTGGATCCATAAGAGAAATGCTGAGTGACCTGTGAGAGTCTCTAGATCCCTTGACTACTTTTTGTTACTATTTTCCTCAATTCCATGAGTGAATTTCTTGTTCCTGTAGGTAAAGGGCTGGCTCTGACAGGAACAGAATAGCTGCACACCTGGTCATCCTGCCGGTGGACCACTCTGCTACAGGAAGTGTCATGCTGGGCTGTGATTTGATCTGTGGGAGATCAATGATGTGGACAAAAGGTGGCTGCCAAGGAACGGGAGACAAGTCTCAGGCACCATGTCTGTTGGAGTGAGCAAGAGAAGATAATAAACTCTCTTGCTCTTGTAGTCTGTTGGTATCTAACTCCAAAACTAGATAGACTAAGTGCAAATGTGGCAGAAACTCTTGCCAGTCTTTTCTACCCTGGGTGCCAAGTTTGTCCTCTAGTCCCAATTTGCTGCACCTTCTGCTGGAGACCTAAAATGACCCTACTCCAGTGGTGACCTCTCAAAGCCCCTGCAAAGAATCAGGGATCCATTTCTTCTCCTCTATTCATGACTCAGCTCCTGCTCCCTCACTCGACACTCAGCAGCAGGAGTGAGGCTCCTGTCCCAGCAGCCCAGCCATGCTCCTCCTGCAGCACAGGAGTGACTGCACCCCAGCAGTGCAGGGGATGAGCTCTGCCATGCATGAGTGCAGGGGCTCACTTAACACAGCTTTTCCATCATTTGTCTTAGTGGTTTAGTGGGTGGCCCCGTGCCTGGTTTATTGTGTGCTGTTGCAAGCCTGCTTCAGAGGCAGGATGAGTCATTTTCTATGGTCATTTCTTCTGGTACTTGTCACTCTGGTGTCTGTGTGCCTCCCAAGCCATCACAGCTTTGTCCTCCTTTAGCCCCACTAAGGTATGAGGAAATGTTTCTCTTCTTTCACAGATGGAGAGCTACAGAGTGCAGAGAAAGATCTCCAAACATTTGTGGGGCCTCATTTGAGCTAACACAGACATTAACTTTCTTAGGCTTAGGTAAATAGGGAGATCTCCCTGGTATGTCACCATCGTAACACCTTCCTAGTGGAAGGTGCCCTTCTAGTGGAAGGTATCCCTGCCTGTGCTGGGGGATTGGAAATACTTATGTTTAAAGCCCTTTCCAACCCAAGTATGGTTCTCTGGTTCCAGTGGCCTTCTGGTGTCTCCTGTGAATGTGCTCAGTGTACCCACAAAGCAGACACCAGGGGCTGATGTGGGCACTGGGCAGAAAGAAGCATTTCTTATTTTCACTGCTGCACCACATCCCTTCTCCTTGGCCCCTGACTGCTCCTGTTGGCTTTGGGGGTTCCTGCTGCAGACACCTAATATGAAATTTCCCTTTCTGCACAGGAAGCCTGGGGCCTGCAGGGCTGTTACACATACAGGCAACAATACTGCATGGGGTTTTCTATACTGTACGAGCTGGCACAAAGGGGAGAGCCAGGCTCTGAGTGCTCCTACAAGGAGATCCTTAAGTCTCCTGCCAGCCATGGTTGCTCACCCAACACCCTGACCCAGCCATGCAGCAGAGAGCTGCCCCATTGGGCAAGTGGCAGCTCACAGGGCCTGTTTTGCCTGCACTGCCAAGGGGATGAGCACAGGTCCCTGCAGGAATAGCTGGTGATGAGGAGTCATCTGCTTGCACAGAGCTCTGGGTGTTAATTCAGTGTGAAACCCCCAGTTCTGCTGTGCCAGACAAGGCACGTGTGGGAGATCTGGTTTCTTCTTCCAAGCAGCTTTCTAAGAAAACCCCTTTGATAATCAGGCTGAAGGATTGCTGAAGTGAAAATTAAGCCACTCTAAATGCTGTTATGGAAACATACCCATCACAAGCAAGAGCTGGATTTCTGTAGTTGCCATACAATAAACAGATGAGGCTCAGCTCTGATGTCAGACCGGCTTTACCTTGTGCATGTCCTCCAACGTCTGGTTTTCCAGTTATGAACTGCAGTAATTGTGATCAATCAGGCTTTATGCTCACTACCCACAGGCTGTTTATTAATGAATCTGCATCCCATCTTAATTTTTTCACAATCTCATCAAATCTGTTCCAGATTCTGTTTACATCAAATTTTGTCTGCAGCACACTTCTGTAATATCCAATTTGGAATTCCTGATTCTGCACCAGTTCCTCAGACCAGGTCCTCAGTATACCAAAGAACAACATGTTCCTGAAATAAAAGCGAAACGAAAACATGAGAGCTTTCAACAAAGTGCAAAGAAAAAACATTGATTTCTAAGGGATACCATCCTTCCAGGGTATAGACAGACAATTTTTTCAAGATCCTTTCTGTATGTCTGTGTCTGTATGTGTGTATGTTTAAAGAATTGCCTTCCTGTGGATGCTTTAAAAAACATCAGGTACTTTTCTCCTTAGCAGTATACATTTTCTGTTTGGGCACATGGGTTTTATGAATATTTGGCTTGACTTGCTAAAGACATCAATTTGACGTGGTGCCATGTGTTATAAATGCCTCAGATCAGATGCAGAATAGAGAGAAAAAGCTTTAGAATAAAAGTTTATTAAAAACACATACATAGAGTCTATTCTAAACAGAAAAAAAAGGAAAAAACCAAACAAGAAAAAAACAACGAATGTTCCCCTGTTGCATCAATGCCAGAACATTATGTTTGCAAATAAGAATTTAGCACTACAAAGACAATGCCCTAGATTAACTAAGATCCCATTTCACAAAACCCTATGGCAATAGTCTGCAACATCAGTCACAGGAGAAGATATAACACAGATGCATTTGTGCCCTCATGCAGCTGAACTGAAACAAAACAAAGAGTGAATTAGGCTGAATATCTTACTGTGTGCAACGTATTGTACAACAAGGCACCTTTGGGAATGTGTCACAGGGTTTGGTAAATTGAAAACAAAATAAACAGATCTATGGGAATAAATAACATCATATTAGATGTCTGCTGCATGTAGACTACATTAGCTTCCAGTCACAATCCGGCTTCAGTTTTCCCCCTAGTTTTCAGTGCCTGTGAAAAGTAGATGATCTGAAACCTCTGCAAAGAAAGGGGGGCAGGGGCAGAGGGAGGCACACCGTGCTGCCTCTCCTGCACATGCACACACACTCACACCCTCTGGCTTTCTCTTGCTTTTACACAATTTCTGCCAGATGAGGAGAGGCCAGTGTGTCCCCCTCTTGCTTTCTGGCACACATGAGTCAGTTTTGCCCTTTCTGGACCGAGGCACAGAGTGAAAGCATTTTCCCACACACACTGATCTCCCCTATCTGATCAGCTAAGGTGAGAGCACTGGCAACCCAGTTTACCTTCAGCCCAATGCACTGCATTGCCATGGCCAGCACCATTCCATGAGGTCCTGAGACCGCCACCAAAAGCACCAGCAGCTGCACAGACAGGCTTGATGTGTCCAGGAGAAGGGACAGGAGATTCCCAGGGCACCTGACCCTGATGTAGCCATGCCAGACATGACTTCAGGGGCAGTTGTGGAGACCCAAGAGAGGCAGGTACTTTGCTGAGTCCCATCTCTAATTACAGCCAATTTTAGTTAATGTTTTGAAAACACTTTTTTATAATTGCTCAGACATATGGGGCTAAGGTCTGCTTCCAAGTACATGGGTAAAACCCCACTGATTTCAGGGAGATTGCTTGCATGAACTGAACTTAAAAGATCAGGCCATATTTATCTCAGCAAAAGTTCAAGCTAATTCATTTTCTCTCATTTTCTCTCTCTCTCTCCTTCTGTTTTGCTTAGCTTATAGCTGAGTAAAAGGAGCACATATCTTGGAGATAGCTTTTTAAATATAAAATTCTCTTTATAACCCCAGAGCAATATGTCATTCTGCGATTACAAAAAAATGTACTCTTCCCAAAGAAAATCCTTCTGAAGCAAACATTGGCTTTATCCTGTGTGAGATCTAAGCACCAGCCTTTGAATTCATGTATATCAGAAATAGGCAAAGATCTGCAACAGAGCGAAACTGTGGCCTCCAAATTGTCATTATTCCAGTCAAAAGCCTATTTCTTCCCTTTAAGAAGCAGCAATGGGCCTTGAGATGAAGTGCAAAAAAATAACGAGGGACACAGAAAGAAAATGATATTTTTATAACTTTTTAGTCTGAACATTCTCAGGAGAAGAAGAAGTTTGGTGAAGAAGTTTGATGAAGAAGTTGAGGAAAATTTTAACATTCAGGTAATTGATACTCTTGTCTCTGCCCACTAAACTCATTCTGACCTAGGGAAAGATCAGGTCTGCCTTCCCTCTCCTCAGATGTGAGCTCAGGTCCAGGGGGCTGCGGGTGCCTTGCACGGCCCTGCTGGGCTCTGGCCAGCTGACATCCTTATAATTTTTATTTCTTTCCATCTTCACTTGTAAGGGGTTGTTTGAAGGATGCTGTTTTTCAGGTTTGCCCAGGGGTGTGCTTTCTCTAGGCGTTCAAGGCAGCTGGTTTTTGTTATCTGACTTCAGAAATGTATTTCTCACAAGGCAGAACATAACAGAAGGTCCCTTTCTGGCCAGCCTTGGATATACTTGCTCTCTTCTTCATACAAATCTGAAGTTTCACCCCCCTTCACTCAGAAACTGAAGGGCCTGTATCTGACCTTATCTTCAGATCAATATATTCCCCTTTGGATTTCAGAATGCATTCAAGCATTTTTAATTTGATTTCTCTATTCACACAGACACAACGAGGTGAGAGAAGGATGGAGCTGACAGGTCTCATAATCAGCTCTCATCTTCTTTCGCCAATGTGTCAAAATTGCATTTCCATAATTCCTTCCATTAGTATTTTACCTGTTGTCTCCAAAGGCTCGTGCTGGTGTGGTGAACAAGAGCTGGATTCAGGAATTAAGCTGGGACATGCACCATGGCCCCAAGTGCTGCTGCTAAAGTCAAGGCACTTGTTCAGGGACTTGCAGACAACTCAAGTGCTTGGTGGGGCCGGGGTTCAGCACACTGGGCTTTCACCTCAGCCTTTAGACAACCACCAGAGATAGATGGATGGTGGGGATGGAGTGGTGGGACCCCTCAGTGGAGAGGAGGAAAGTCCAACTTGTCCCATTGCTGGTCTACATGTAGCCTGTTGTCAATTATAACTTTCCATGCTCCTGATCCCGCGTCCTGCATTTTCTCTGTGTTGTGACCACTTTTATGGCAGCAGCCTGCTCCTGTGACTCATGGAATAGGGCATGGCATTATGGCATTACTCAGGACTTGGACTGTGTGTTTCTACTTAACCCTTTGGTGTACTTGGCTTTGGATAGTGGGAAGGAGGTATGAGTTCCTGCTGTAAGGATCAGAGGCTTGCCCCAGGGAGTAGGGGACTGCTCATCCATCTCTCCTCTTATCCTGGGTCTTCCCATCCGAAGGCTGTGAACTCATCCTGATGTAGCTTGTTTGAGGCAGCACCGGGAGTGGGGAGGAGCCCTCCCACAGCCACCACCAGTCTCCCCAGACTCATGGGCAAGGCTGCAGCTGGGTGGTGGCTGCCCTGTGCCCCAGTGAGCTGCCCTTGGTGACCCAAGGTGTCAGGAGCACAGGGCTGGTGGTGACAACTGGCTGCTCGCCTTGCTGCAGTTTTGGGGACAGAGCTATCACGCTTGGCTTTTCTCCTTCCAGTGGTTAGAAGGGTTTGAGGTCTGCAGCAAAACTGTGTGGGCTGAGTGTGAAACAACCCCCAATAAAGGGAGCTGGGGGTTTTAGCTTGTATATTAGCTTACCCAAGTGTGTTAGGGCAGGAAGGAAGGTTGTCCCAGGGGAAACCTATGTCCTGGGAGGGAATAATGGGAACCTATGTCCCTGGGAGGGAATAATCCATTTCTGTGGACTGCACGGCTCAAGAGCACCATTACACATGTGCAGACATCAGGCATGCGGACTTGTAACCTTCCCTGCCTGGCTCAGTGTGAGCTGCTTCCTTAGTATGTCCATGAGAAAGGAGTGCAAATAAATCCCATGCATTTTTGCCTGCCTCGTGACTGCTGCACAGCTGAAGGGCTTTCTGGGGACCATGCCTGGAAACTTCCTCAGCAGTACCCTCAGGGCTGTCCTGCTGGACAGTGTGACAGAGACGTGGTCCCTGGCAGAGCGCTGTGTCTCTTGGCTCCTTGCCAAGGGTCCTGCCGTGCCATGAGCTGTTTCACTCTGTGGAGCAGTGGCGCACACGGTGGGTGACACGAATCTCTCCACAGCCACTCTGCTCCTTTGTACCAGTCTCAGTGAGGATGGTGTAATGGGAATGGACTTGTGATCTGGAAGACATATTTAAAAAGCCTGACACCAGAAATTAAATTTCTCCTCCTTTGTCCTCAGGGACACTAACGCTGACTGTGAGCATGAAGGAAACCTGGCTGGCTGCATGCTGTCCCTATCTAAAGATGAAAGCCCTAAAGTACTACCTGCAGGGAGTCAGGAGCTGATGGCTTCAGAAGCACTTACGAGACTTAGGAGCATACATTCTGTTTATTTAAAGTGACCAATGTCACTTCAGAGCATAAGTGCTACTGAGTGTTTCTGAACTAACTAAAGCCATATCTGAAGTACCTAGCTCAGACCAACAAGGTCCAACCACCCTGGCCATCAGTCACCCTACTTTTAAAGAGAGTATCATAAAAGCACTTACCCACTGGAGGGATGTTATTTGGGATGCTCTTTGCACTTGATTTCTTATGAGCATTTGCATGTGGGCAAGAGAATCTGCTCTCAAATTTCGATACTAGTGCCAAAGAATTTATTCTTCCCCAAACCATGTGAAAGGTAAATATTCATAAAACTTCTGTGTGCAAAGGCAGCAGAGAGTATTCAAATGTGTCTGGGTAGAATCTCTTTTATTTTCCTCAGGTACAAATAAAGCACCCCCCATCCCCTAGCTCCCTCTAGCTCTCCTTTTAAATCTCTTTTTAATGTCTCACTTTTTACTGCTAATAATTTCTCTCCTTTGCTAATGATGCTAACCTTAGAGCCTGCTGCAAACTGACTTGTTTCATGTCAGCCTCTCTCTATTGCCCACTTTTGTTAAGCCACAAAGCAGGTTTCAGTCTATTCAACATCAGCTCTTTCTCCGACTGGAATATTACGGTTGCCAATTTCAAAGGCATCTCCAAGCCCACAGTATTTCTGCACAGATACCTCTATTATTGTCTGTCATCAGGATATGCTGAGCTCCTCTTCTGCCTCTCTCCCCCCTTGCTTCCTTCCCATGTATGTGGCAAAGTCTCTCTCTGCTCTAATAGCTCTCCTGAGAGCAGGGTGAAGCAGGTCTTTACAGAGGCCTGTTAATTTTAAAGGACAAGCTTTATGTATTAACACCCCTGTGGCAGGCTGCCTCCCGTGCAGCGGGCTCTCTCCCCAGCACTTACCCAGAATTAAAGCACACGAGGACCGAGCCCACTCCCCAGCAGGAGCCTCTGGATAATGCCAGCCCTGATTCCCACCTCCTTCCAGCTGCAGTGAGCATTCCCACGTGTCCCTAAGCAGGCTGAAGCCACTGGAGTAGGGGGCCTGGGGACACTGTGCTGACCCACAGGGTGTGGGCAGCATGGGGAGCTGACAGAGGACATCTGCTTGTTTAACAGAGGCTGTGTTACAGACGTCCTTCCCTTCCAAAATCAATTTTCTCCAGGTGCTGGGTTCTTTGGAGAATTATCACAGAGTTATAATTACGAGTGTGGCAACATTTGCGCTTTCTGGGTGACTGAGACCTTTTCAGTGGCTTGGAGTAACTGGGAGGAAGGAGGTTTTTCTCTGCAGATAACAGATTGTGAAACAGTAAATATTTAGCATAAGTTCTGTCTTCTGGCTTGCTAATCACTTCTCAGTTCAAAAGACACAGGCCTTACCCCAGCACTTGTCCATTGGGAGGCAGCCCTGGCATGGGGCTCCCTGCTCCCCCTCAGACTGGGCAAATCCCTCAGAGAGGCTGACCCCTGAAACTGAAACCAAACAGCTGAGACTTCTAATGGGGGACAACTTTTATCTCTTTCTCTTTGAGACATCTGTCCCCTACATCATCCCCCTCAACCCAAAAGAGCGAGATAAAAATTAAAAAAGGAAGAGGGAGAAGAAAAACTCTGGTTGGTACAAAGGGGAATTTGCAGTCATTGCTAATGTTAGCATTTCCCTTTCCCCCCCCCACTCTGTTTCCTTGGCATACAGGTAAAATAACAAAATAAATCCCACAAAGGGCTTTCTGCCAGGCTGCCTTTGGAACTTTGCTTAAGTGGCCTTAAGTAAGATAATAAGCAAGGAGTGTGAAAAGAAGAGACTTTGTCTTTTCACATTAGCAGCAGCCCTGTTCAAGTGGCAGTATCTATGAAAATGCTGTTCAGCCTTTAATGAGACTACAGTGTGTTAGTGTACCAGTCTAATTAATCCCATATTTTCACACAGCATAATTACTGAGCCGGGGCTGAATTATTTGGCTACTGGAGGTGGAGCAGTGCCTGCCTGCACTGTCCTCTGTCTCTGCTCCTCACAATTTATTATGCTATACAGCAAGACACCATTGAAACCTCCTAGTATAGGACTATCTGTCATCTCTACATTATCAGTAAAATACACCACCTTCCATACTGTGCTACAAGGGCTTTAGCAAATTGCTATTTTTATGGGATATGATAAAGGAAATGCTACCTTATGTTCAAATTTTTAACTGTCTCGTGTACGGAATATACAGATGTGCTTTGTGCACTCCAGTTCAGTGAGGCCTCATTTGCATTGCTACAGCCAGGGTGGGTGTCACCCTGCTATTTTGCTCCCAGTCAGTCCCCCTTCTTTCTTTTCTTTTTCTCTTCCTCTTTTTCTTCTTTCTTTCTTTCTTTCTTTCTTTCTTTCTTTCTTTCTTTCTTTCTTTCTTTCTTTCTTTCTTTCTTTCTTTCTTTCTTTCTTTCTTTCTTTCTTTCTTTTCTTTCTTTCCTTCCTTCCTTCCTTCCTTCCTTCCTTCCTTCCTTCCTTCCTTCCTTCCTTCCTTCCTTCCTTCCTTCCTTCCTTCCTTCCTTCCTTCCTTCCTTCCTTCCTTCCTTCCTTCCTTCCTTCCTTCCTTCCTTCCTTCCTTCCTTCCTTCCTTCCTTCCTTCCTTCCTTCCTTCCTTCCTTCCTTCCTTCCTTCCTTCCTTCCCTCTTCCTTTTTTTTTTTTTGCTTTATTTCTTCTCCTTCCTCTTCCTCATCTTATTTTTCTCCTCTCTTCCTCTCTCTCTTCCTCTCTCCTTTTTTTTTTATTTCTCTCTCTCTCTATTTCCACTCCATTACGAGACCTACACTCTCAGAATCTCCATCTTTACTGGCACTAGGATTTTTCATCCCTTAAAGTCCTTTCTCTCCTACCCCTCCTAGTTTGTGTTATTCCTTGAAACATATATTTTTGCACATTATTATTCACCTCTGATATATGATCTTGCCATTTTGGAACTGGTAGAGTCCCCCACCCCCTTCCTTCCCATAGGATTTGAGAGAGATTTGTGGTTTAAACATTTACTCACTTGCTAGTGTTTTTGGGACTGGTTTAATAGTATCTTTTTAATGGAAGGCCAAACAGTACATTAACTATATGGAACTGGTTTAGAATTTTTCTTTTCAGGAAAAAAAAAGGAAAAAAAAGACCAAAAAAAGAGAAGGCTGTACCCCGTAAATTTTAAAACCAGCCCTAACAGTACATAAGGCTATTTTGTTTTTGTGTATGGTTTCCATACATGCATTGTGAGAGGTATGGATGTATATACCTAGGCAAAGTGAGATCTCAAAATAAAGAAAACCACATGCTTAATAGCACAAGCGGGAAAATTACTTCTCCAAGTTTTTAACCAAATAATGGCCCTGAGACTTGAGTCCTCTTCTGGGCAATCTTAAATATAACATATTCAAGGAGCAGTAAAGTGAATTTCACTGCACCTTTGCTGATACAGCGATTGAGTATTGGATCTGACACTCCAAAGCTCTTCCATATGTGTGCACGGCAACCCAAACAGCCTGCACTGCCCCCGAGATTAGTGATACCGTGCAGAGTCTTTTATCAGCCCATTTGGGGCAGCTGAAAGTAGCCCAAGCTCAAGGGTTAAGCAAGGTTAAATTTTTAAAAAATTCATCTTGTAGCCTTTGCAGGCCCTGCCAGGCCATGGGGCAGCACAGCTTCTGCAGGGGCTGATCTTTGGAGGCTGATTTGTCTTCACTGCCGCACGGGCTATCCTGATAGAAGTTTCTGGGGGACTCAGGGTGCTCTTAACAGGGCTGTGAAGGGAAAATTAGACGTGAATAAACAAGGAATAGGTCTTTGAGAAAGCCTGACCTGCCTGCACTGCCTTTTTGACACCTGCAGACTGAGGACAAGGGCTACAGGAGCATCCATGTGTCTATATGGGGCCTGGCTGGGTGTTGTGTGGAGGTACAGTCCACTGCAGCCACAGCTCACTCTCAAGCCACTTGATTCAGAAATAAGGAAAATACTCCAGGACATCAGCATTAGTCTGGGTCTGGTGCTGGAAGTTTGGACAGAGGTTATGCAGGTTAAACCTGAGACAACTTGTGGACGTCTCATTTTCCAAAAATGAAACAGTCAAATAACTTGAAGGTGTCTCACTCTGTCAGCTCTTCCATATGGCACCCAAAATTACCAGCTAATTTTTGAAATCCCTTCTGCACATGGTCTGTAAATTATCAGTTCTTCTGTGTAAATATACCATAAAGATTTTCCCTGTCCTTGCATGCCTGGCTTTTGCAGCAAGGCTGCTTCCCCATCACTCGTCATTATCTGTCAAAATGTCCTGTCCTGTGAGTTTTCTCTTCTTGAGATATTCAGAGCTCTCCTTACTTCCACTTTCCTTCTCACTTCCATCTTTCTCTTGCTGCTGCTTAGGTTCCTTAGGCTGAGCTTTGAGCTCTCACCCACCACCCACCATTGCTGGCTCTCTTTTGCCTGTTTTGAGCCTGTACACCCACTCACCCACATGCTAAGAATGGTCTGCTACATTCTTTTTGTGGCTTCTTAAAAAGTAAGTCCTGATTTGTTGTGTGTCAGTGGACACCTTTAAACCTGAGCACATACCTGTGTTTGGCGACAGAGGTACTCAGTTTTGTCCCCCAGCTCACAGGAAAGGCCTTTTAGGGTGTGACATTTCCAAACCAAGAGGAGTTCTGGTTGCTAAAGCCAACCATGCCAGGTCATTAAACTGCTCTGCTAGGGTCAGGTTTGGGCTGAAGCTGAGCTGGGAAGGGGACACACATTTTTCAGCAGTTTCCCCAAGCCCAGTGCCAGGCATGCAGGATGTGCATTTTCCAGGTGACTGTTCCTAGTGGCCTCCCCACGGCTGCCAGCTCTGTGAACTCACAAAGAGCACTTCTGGTCAAAGGGAGTCACTTTGCTACTTTATTTTTTTTGTCCTTCTGTAGTGTTTTCTTCTTCTGTTTGCACTCTTGCTCCACTCATGAGGCTGATTGCTGAGCCCTGGGCTCCAGCACAGACACATTTACTGCTGTGGAACTCACATGAAACCAAGCAGCAGATGCAGTTGTGGTGCTGGAGATGTAAAAATCATTCCACTGGTGCTTGAGCCTTCTACCACCTGATTAGGGTGCCTGATTAGCTGCTGGTGTCAGTGCTGCCTTGGTGACAGGACAGCTGCCAGTGAAGATCCATGGTGTGGTGGTGTATTTGTGATGAGGACTCCTCTGAACAGCTCCCGGGGAGCACCTGGTAAACAGCAGAACCATCATAGCCCATTCCTGAACCTTGTGCATCATCTTTCAACATGAGGCTGAGGTGCACAAGCTAAGAGGATTCAGCCCTTATTTTGGACATTTCTGTGCTTCTAAGGCCCTAATAGGGCTATTGCAGCCTTTCTTGGCTGTGGTTTTGACCCCTTAAATGAGTAACCACTTAGCAAAGCAGATGTCAACCTTAAACACAACTCTTTCATAAATGTATTTCAAAAAATAGGTTTCCATTGTGGTTTTCCATGCCATGTTGACCCTCTGTGCTTGAGCACCTCTGCAAGTTACCCAGTGTTCAAGAACTTTGAAAGAAACAGCTGGGATTTAATATTAGGTGCACCAACTTCCTATGACATGTTCAACCTTTAAAAAAATGAATGATTTCTTTAAAAGGTTGGATGTTTCATGCTAGGATCAGAACAAGCGACTTGGGGTGGGGAAAAAAATCAAAAAAGCACCACAAATAGAGAAATGAGGAAAAAACACCCAGGTGTGTGCTGAAATGGTGTGGAGAAAATTAATAAGGACTGGTATAAATAAGACATTACATGACCCCTTCTGCCAGTGGGGGATCTCTGGAGGTGACAGTCAAGTAAGGGTCTTAATGAATAGCCTTTTCCTAAATTCTTTGCTGTGGGCTCAGCATAAACCTTTACATAAAAGTGGGAGCCTGTGAACAGTAGGAATTATTTATATTAAATGTGCTTCTCAGCAAAACATGGCAAAATTCCTATTCCCAACTGGAAGAAAATCATATTTCATGGCTGTAATACCATTAAGCAGGATAGAGAGACTGGCAGTGGGGAATAGAGGTGGGGAGGGAGGCCCACTAGCAGAAGGAAGGGGTTTTTGCCAGCTAGGGCATGGGGCCCTGCTGAATGCCTCCCCAAACTGGGAGTCATGTTGGCTATCATGTGGCAGACAGGAGTGAGGGGGAGAGGTAGAGGGGAAGAATTTCCATGATGGGCTTTGCACATTGGAAAAAAACAGTGAACTTTTTAGGGATGAACACAGCAGGGTCTATAGAGACCATTTTCAAAGGCTATAACCTTTTAATGGAGGATGGGATTACTGTTAAAACCACCAGATTACATCCTACAGTCATTGCCAAAAGGTTAAACCACCAGATCAGGCCGTGGCCTGACGTGAGTGACCAGGGGCTGCTGGGGGCTGAACACTGCACAGGAGAGGTGCCTTCATAATGTGGGGAAACACAAAGTGGGAAGGAGCAAGTATTGCTCAGTCACTTGCACTATCCAGGCTGCAGAGCAGGGTAGCAAGTGACTAGGCACTCTCAAATGGGGCCAGAAAAATAATGTCAGCAAGATGTGTTGGTAGAAAGCATCTGGAAGATGTAAAGACAATGCTGCTGGTCTAAGAAAAAGACCACAGGCTCCAAGACCCCAAGAGGGAATATCCCAGCTCTGAGGACCACTTTGGGTTTCATTTCTTGATGAATTAGATATTGCTTCTGCAGGGTTGGGATGTGCACCCAGGTACTTGTGTGCATCTGTGTGTGTGTGTGTCTGTGTGTGTGTGTGTCTGTGTGTGTGTGTTTATGAATTAACTGGATGCCTGCTCAGGAGTAAAACCAGTGCTGATGTCAACCAAATGGTTTTAAAATCCCAATAGCGCTGCATGGTGGACTATTAAATCCTATGGCCCCTCTTTTTTCCCTGAAGAGGCTGGGTGGATGCATGGGCTGGGAAGCACCCAGGTCCCTGTGCATCACAGGGAGGAGAGGTCGGTATTTCCTTGGTGCTCAGTTCAGAGCAAGACACGGAGGTGAGTGAAGATTTATAACCTGGCTGGAAGATCATCAATCAGTCAATCAAGGGAACAAGCCAAGGCCTTCTCTCATTTACCTGGGATGATGCAGGGCTCCATACTCCTCGTGGTGATGCTCACGGGGCCGTGGTGAGAGAGCATCCCTGTGCAAGGCCAGGCTCTCACTGGGGAAATGGCAGTGCTGGCAGAGCAGGGCTCCATCAAAGGCACCGTGCCTTGGGAGGGATTGCCCCAGGGTTTGGGAGCTGCTGTCGATCAGCCTGGCTCCAGGCTGGCAGCGAGGTTACGCAGACAGCACAGCCGTGAGCGCAGCCCATGCGGATCCTTCCTGACATACCCTCTGCCACTGGCGATGGAGCAGAATATGCAGTGCAATGGGTACATCTCTGCAGAGGTGTTTTGTTCAAAGCAGGCAAATTGACAGGCTTCCCTCATAAAACAGTAATGCAGCTTATACATAAAAAAAAGATCATAAAAATTCAGTTTTCTCCCAAGTAAGATAATTCTGACATTACTTAAAATACTTCAGACTTGTCAGTAAAATTTCAATGTCATTAAAATTAACTGGCATATTTTAAGATTGACTTTCTTGCTTGCTTTCAACTCCCAGTCAGCCTGACATGGGGAGGGCACTTGCTATTCTTATCTTTTACACACTTGTATTTCTTGGCCTTTAACAGCTTCTTCTGTGGCGCACACTGCTCTGTCTGCCAGGGATAAGGGGTGTCACTGCTTGCTGCTAATCCATTATGGCAAGCTGTCTAATTACCAGTGGTGTAGCAGTAAATAAAATGCGGGTTCACTTCTGGCCTGCTCCTTATCCCTCATCTGAGAAGTGGGAAAATGTTGTATCACCCCAATTATTGCTCCATTTACCTGCATGTTCCCTTGACTATGGAACTGCTAATTACTTACTTTGTTAGGTGGAAGAAATATTGGGTATTTATTTCATTTGCTGTGATGATAAGAAATACAACTCCTATTATTTGTCCCCTGGACTAGAAAATTCCCTTTGCAGCAATCCTTCTAGCCTGTGTGCATAAATAAAACCACATTTTACTCCAGCATAGCTAAGGTACCTGAAAAGAGGTCATATTTTGATCAGGAAAATGTTCTTGTCTCTTTTCTCTAGTATGAGAAAGGCAACTTGGAGAGGTTTGTGAAGTGGAACTGGATGCTGCACTGGATCAAATGGTTTATTACTGAAACCACATTATGCAAGAAACCACTGTTCTTTGGCAAAAGAGGGATCCTTCTGGAGGTGCGTGGCTTTTGGTGAGGAATCAGCAATTTGAAGCAGTCTCAGTTTGGGTGTGAATGGGACTAGAAATGTTTTTCATTTGAGACATTTTCAGCAGTTGATCCTGGTCCCTAGTCCCCTTGGCTGCTGCCATCTCTTTATTTGGATTACAGTGTTGTGAGATCATCCTTAGGAAAAATGTTGATTAGTACTTGGCAAAACATGTGAATTATTACTATATTAAAAGGTGAACCAACAGAGAGAATAAGTAGGTGTAACCCCTGAAACAAGTGGATCAGCCCAGGTAAGGCAGCTGAGCGCTTCCAGACACCACCAGGCAGGCAGGGTGGAGGAAGGCGGTGTCTAATGAAAGCAAACCTAGAAAGAGGCCAAAACCTAGAAAGAGACCAAACCCTGACTGGCACTCTGGTACTTTCTCCACCCTATTGACCATCCAATCACTTTACCCAACGTATAGCGCTCAATTTGTTGCCCAAACCAGTTATATTTCACTAGCATCTCCCTTTTTAGCATTGTTGAGGGGTGGTGAAGAACTCTTTAGAGATTTAGAGTCTAGGTGGCCACAGAACACATAGGGTTTTCCTTTTCTTGCTCACTTTCTTTGGGCTTTTCTTCAGGTATCAGTTTCCTCTGGTTTGTAGCCCTGTTAGTCCTGCATGCTAGAACTGTCCACAGCAAATGATCAGTGGCTAAAAAAGAGGTAAAATGAATGGAAGAGAATGTGCAAGTTATTTACAAATACCTATATACTTACCCACATGCACACATAGTATAATGTATATTTTCCAGCAAAATGTCCTTCAGATTTGTTATACATGTCAATCAGCACATCATTGTGCCATTAGCCTTGGTTTCCCTTACTTTGCAGCTTGCCTTTGGGTTGCAAGGTGCCAATATCTGAAACAGAAATTTGGACCAGCACATCACTGGGATTTCATTTCTGAATTTCACTTCTGACAACACAAGAAATAAAAAATAAAGGGTTACAGCTGGCTGGAATGAATGTCATATGCAGTCTCCCTTCTTAAAATATTCAAAATGCTCATACCTCAAGGTCATTATTTAAATGTTCATTTTAGCCTTCTGCATCACCTTTAAACAAAGTGCTGGCCTAACACTGCTGCCTCATTTAGACTAGAGAATAATCAAAAATCCCTTGCATTTCCTGGCACTGGGAGGGTGGGTCTTTCATCCAAATTTTGAAAACTAAGAGAGCCTTGCCTTAAGACCACTAATTTCCAGGTGAAAGAAACATACTTTGAAAATGGCTACCAAAGAAAGCAGGATTATTTTGAATGGTTTTGGTACAGAAGCAAAGCTTCAATTTCTTCTCAAAGCTCTTTGAGGGTGGAAGGGGATTTGCAGCTGGAGTGTTGAGTTGCATTTGCCTTCAAGGTCTTGCTGCTGAAGTCCCCTGCATCCTGTTCAGTGGGAGGAGGAGGCTGTGGTGCAGCTCCCTGGTGGTGCACTGTGCAGTGGCAGAGAGGCATAAGCAGAGGGGACTGGAGGCAGAAAAGTACTGCACTGAGAGAAGTCCTGGATCTGGGAAAGCTGACAGGACACATCAGAGCGATCTGGAAAAAGAAAAACAAAACAGCGTCAGTGAAAGAGAGATCCTAAAAGGATGTCTCAAAAACATACTCAAAAAATTCAAACGAAGGAAAAGAAGGAGAAAGCAGAAGCTCCCTCCTTCTCCTCTGCGCGAAATGCCCTGTCTGCAAACATGACTGACATCACTGGGGAAGAATGTAAACTTTGATTTAAAAAAAAAAAACACCGCTTGCTGCTGCTCCTCTTTGGCTGCACATCTCATTTCTTTAGAGTATTTTTATCTGATTACGTATGTATATGCACATATATAAATATTTTGTTAAAAGCAGAAGGAGGCTTCTCTCTTTCTTCCTTGCACTTGCAACAGTGGCTGTGCAACATCCAAAGGGGGCTTCTCCTGAGAACTTCCAGAGGAGGAGAGCAAAATGAATTTTATAAAACAGTAGTAATAACAATACAAATAACAAATAAGCTGAGCATGAAATGAGGGACCAATTCAAGTTGTGTCCTTTAAACCAGTAATAAATGACCCAGCAGTGGGGAAAGCAGGTTGGTAAATCAAAACTAATGTGGGAGGTGTGTGCACCCCACAACCTCCCCCCCATTACTCCACCCCAGCCACAAAGATCTGTGCTGGGGGCTCGGGTGTCTTCCCTCCTTCCCTTCAATCTACCTAGCCAGAGCCCTCTCCCTGCTTGACAGCTACTGCAAGCCCAAACTGACAGCTCTTCAAAATCCGCTGAAGAAACCCAGCATTAATTAAGTCATTGCTGGACTGTAATTTCCTTGAGAAGTAAAAAATTCTCACACAAGAAAAGGTTACAGAGACCTTTTCTGTGTCAAAATTACCATGCTGCATGAATATTAATGCTCTTAATGAAGACAACCTTTGCTTCATCAGGAAGGTTCTGGAGCAGGTGCCAAGCCTGAAGTCTCACTCTGTGGATTTTCTACTCTAGGAAAGTCAGCACAATGCAATTTTTCCATTAAAATCAACATTTCCCACATGATCGCGGATTTTTTTTTCCTTCTCTACAGATAGGCGGAAAGAAGGGGGGAAAAATCCCTCTGCTTTGAAATCAAACATTTAAAGGTTTCATTCAACACATTAATCAGTGCTGAGAGAGAGGAGAGGAGGAGGAGGAGGAGGAGGAGGGGGGTGGAGGGGGGAATCTGCCTTATTTATACAGATCTTGCACACGTTTCCATAGATCACAGCCGTGTCCATGTCGTGGGCTGCCCCAGGGTGCTGCCAGGCACGTCCTCTCCAGAAAGGCTCCATGGGCTCATAGAGGGATACTGGGCTGGGAGCTCTGGGAAATGGCTGGGTTGGTCACCCTGCCTGGGACACGAGCCTCTGTCACAAGCCTTTGGGCACTCACACCCCAGACACCTGGGAAGGGCATCGGGAGGTTTGGCCACCTGGGAGGGCGTGGACAAGGCAGGTATCACAAAAAAATGGGGGACTGCAAAAGGGGGTATCCCCCACAGAGAGCAAGGGAGGCAGTCCAGATGCTTGGCCACAGATAGCAGGTATGTGCATCAGCATCAAACAGTGGAGGAAAAGGCTATTTCTTGGCTTTTTCTAAAGGAAGAGAGGGATTTTGATAGCACTACACTGGAGAAATTGCACTGCCTTGCGCGGTACTCTTTTACTAGCATTTAGCCTCAAACAAGATAGGGAAAGAAATCATAAAGAAAAGTGTGGAGAAACACAGAGGATAGGATAGATGCTGCAGCTCAAGATTGGAAAGAAAAGCAGGTAAAAGCCACCTCTTTCTCCTCCTTCAAAAGGAGAAACAATATGAAAACTGTCCATTAATTATATCTTCTACTTCTACTTATTAGGCATTCATGATCTAATAATGGCTGTGGCTAACTTATAAAAAAAAATCTGATTATTTTCTGTTGGGGCATGCAATGCCCTGTATATATTAAAAAGGTAAGCAATGATATATATTTATCGGTACTGATGTAATAGCTATTAGATTTATAATACAGAGAAGAAACATAATTTTATTAGAAAGAGCAATAGTTCACAATCCTATTATTGTTTATTGCTGACGTCAGTGCTGAACTATAATAAGAATCATGTAACAACTGGAAATAATCATAAAAATGCCGTTTAGATTTGCAAGAAAGTGGATCCTCTAAAACAAAAGCAGGGATTTGAGACCCCTACCTGGCAGCAGCCATTTGGGTTGCTGAAGCCACAGAGATGCAACTCCAGGTTTTGCCCCCATGGTCCAAAGGCAAGCTTCTTTTTGACCTCAAATATGCTATCAGCCTCACTTCAAACACCTGGGCAAGGCCTGGAGGGCTACCCAAGGTGTTCCCATGGGTGCCTTGTACATCATGGCCCTGTGGAACCTTGTGGGACCACTGTGTCCTCCCTGAGAATGCAGGGACACCTGGCACAGTGGCCTCCCCAGATCAGCCTCCCACTATGAGCAGCACACAGGCACCAAACTGTCCTTTGGATGCCTAGGCAATAGCCTGGATAATGTGAGTTTATGAAACCCAACATCCTAAACATCAGGGAAGGACTCCAACTACCACTTGGCACTTTTTATGTTTTATATGAGTATATGCATATGTACTTAGACTCTAAATCTTTCATTATAGTTGCCCTAAAAATTTGTTTTCAGGATGTATCTGGAGCTGTCAGCCTTGCTGGTTCTCTACTTCTCTCTATTACTTTCTTTTTTTCTCTTCTTTCTAGCAGTCTCTTTTTTTCCTTTAGAGCAGTGTTTGCTGACCTTCAGGCTCCAAAATTAACTCATTCTCCCAACATCTGTGAATTATTAATGAGGGTGTTTCAGAAAGTTCCTTAGCCACTCGCTTTAAAACTCCAGAGTACAAATTAATAGAGCTGTTTTTGGGAAAGCTTAATTTTAGCAGGTGCTGCCTCAGATCTTCCTTTGTTGCAGAGATAAACGCTCTGCTCCTGCAGAAACGTCAGACGGGATAGATACACCCTCCAGCTTCATTGCAAATTCAGAACAAAAGTGTCTAGTCAACACTTCTGATCTTCCTTTGTTAAACCCTGCAATGCTGTGAGCTGTCTCTAGCAATGGTCCCACAACTGTTCACAGGTTTTTTGCTCTTTTTAGAGTGTTCTTTTATTATCCATCATTCCACTGGCCACTGATTCTTCATTGATTTCTTTTAACTCTCTCTCTCTCTGTGTGTGTGTGCGCGCGTGTGTGTGTGTGTGTGTGTAGGAAGAGAATACATAATAATGTGAGAATATAGACTAGAGGGATGCTGTGTCTGGAGGAGGTAAAAGTGCTGGTTGGGAGGGCTCTCAGTAGTAAAGGAAGAGGCTGAGGTGCTTTGTAGCTGGAGTGGCAGCAGGCCCTGCTGAGAAGGTGGTGGAGGAGATAACAGGCAAACCTAGTGAGGGAGAACAATGCTCTGAGCCCATTTTCCTGATCCTGGTGGGATTCAGGTCCAAGACACTGTCAGGATGTCCTCTGTGGCCACATGCTGGGTCAAAAACTGGCCCTCCAGTAAGCATTGACTTCTATGCCCTTCCTCCCTCTATCCTGATGCTTACAAGCCCTCTTCTGCCCAAACCATTTCCTCCTGCTCAGGACCTGATGCTCCCTGGCCCTGCCAAATTTCCCCACCCAAAACCCCTCAAATTTTCACCTACTGTCCACCATCATTGTCCCTTTTCTTTTCCTAGACAGCAGAATACCTGGTCTGATCACAAGTCTATGGAAAGAGATACCTTCCAGCTTCACTTCAAAATATTAATGGGCTCAGCCACAGCCAAGGTAAGATGAAAGTAGGACAGGCAGTCAGCAAGTGCCACAACCTTAGAAATCTGACTCCATGAGCAGAACCTGCACTAAAACTTCAGCTGTGGTGCCCCAATATGAAGGTGTTAGAAAGAAAGAAAGGTTTGCAAATGTTGATGTAGCCAAAATCACACTGAAACAGAGCAGGAATAGGAATAGAATATTTAGTTCCTTTACTCCAATAAATTGTCTGCATTAAAATAACTAAAATAGATAATCTTATATATTAGTGGAATTTCATATTTCCACAGAATGAGGTGATACTGTGTCCTGTAATGATACAAATATTCTTATTGGACATGATATCACACTTAAAACTCTAAATTTTTAAAGGTTTTTCAGTTATTTTATAGCAGCAGAATGTCTTTAGAATGAACTAGATTTGCTATTCCATCTGAAGAACAAAGAGAAAAATTTATAGAAGATCAAACAAATAAAAACACATTGAGAAAGACAGTAAGTGATGTCAACGCACTAAGAAATTAAAAACTTTGCATTAGTGTCTGAGCTTTTTTGTTGGTACCCAGGTATTATAAATAATAAACTAAACCGAAATTGTACATATTATAAAGCTGCATTTTTCTGTAGGGGTTCTGGTGACATGTACAAACCACGCGAGCTTTACTCCTGTGGCTTATCCATGTCACTAATCCCCCTCTATAAAAGTAAAGAAGGGAGGTGCGGTGGGGAGGGGTAAAACTTGCATGGAACCAATTCTGTCTTTTGCCTACATTTGTTTCCACATTACCTGACAAGCCTTGGCCATGTCTGTGCCAGAGGATAAATGGACATGTGGCATGTCTGCCTGGGATAAATGAACTTCTGCAGCAGAGAAATTAATCTCGTGAAAAATGCTTGTTTTGGGTCATTGGAACTATTTGAGAAATATTTTGCTGAAAAATAGTGGGGAAGCTCAACTCAAGTGGAAAACCTGAGGTGAAGTTTATTTGTAACTGATAAAGAATTATAATCTCTATTTTGTCTGTGGCAGTTTTTTTTTTCCTTAAGACTTCTTGTAATCAGTTCAGTTCAGTCTTAAATGCTGCTTCCTTTCTTTTCACAAGTAATTCCACAAGGAAGAAAAAAAACACCAACAGAATTCATCATGATCTAATAGTGATAAAATCCATATACCTTTAAATATAACTTTCAAATTAGCCTGTGGCTGAAAAATTATTGTGAGATGATTTCTGTTAGGTTTATTTGAGGTAGATCTGAACACAAAGGAGCTCAGGCTTTTCTCAGGGAAGGCTGGGGTCTGCATCTGTTGCCATCACTGTTCCCTGGCTCAAGCACTTCCTGGCTTTGGGATGTTCAACAATGACTCTGAAATGCATCCCCCAGATCTATATGCTGTGTAAGAGGATGTCTCCTGAAGTTTTGATCTGGAGAAATGGGAGTTGAAGACACTTAACATCTGCTGCGCACCTTGTAGTATGGCATTTTAACTTTTGCTTTAAAACAGATGGGAGTTTTGTTCATGGGGAATCTTTGGGGATGCTGAACCCAGTGGTCCTGCCTCCCAGATGATGGCAATCCTGCCAGCATCACTGCAGGAGACTCACCCCCTCTCCCCTGCCACGCCTGATACCTTGATCCCAGAGAGCTGGAATGGTGAATCTCCCTTCTGGCTCTTGCTGGCCTCTTAGAAAATCCCTGGCTTAATCAGAAGGCTTGTTTATGGTACAGCTCCTTGTCTCACAAGTACTACAGATGCCACTTCGCTGCACCTAAACTGCTTACGAGACAGCACTCTTATCTAATAAGACATAGCACAGCCATACATATTTATTTATATTTGAACTCTTGCCCTCTGTACTATACTGCAGGTCATGCATCTGCTCCAACACCACCTTATTAATTTTCTACTACTCTTCTCCATGGTGGCAACAGTGTTTCAAAGCCTGAAAGGAATATTTTCCCTTTTTCTCACTTTGATCTGTCTCTTTAACTCTTTAGCTGCTGAAAGGAGGGGAGCCTGGGCTTCCCGAGCACGGTATCGCAGCGCTCCTTGTTGGGAACCGGGACACAGCCAGGCTCTCCAGACAATGTCACTTCTCCACCTGTGTAATACATTACTGTTCTCTTTTGTACCTTGCTAATTAGAAAGCAGGAAAGAAAAAATATATTTATATATAAAAGAGCTCCCATCTGACAGACTCAAATTACAAAAGTATTCTGATATAAATTATTTAATCAGTGGGGGAAAAAAAGAAAGTCACAGTACTAACTATCATTTCTAGACAGAGTATTAACAACCATTTCTTTCATTGGCTTCTGGTGTCTTATTTTGCGCACCCATCACCAATAAGAAGCTCTTGCATGATGTTTACCATAAAATATGACTTTCATCTCTTTGTCTTTGCATTCACTTGCTTCATTTACCTTCCTAATGTATAAAAAGTTTTTAATTTGCCACCCTCCCTTCCTCTTCTGTCACTAGCACTCTTGAAAACTTCTGGAAGAAAAAAGTAAAGACTTTAATTCATATATGGGACCCCATTCTGCCAGCCAGATCTGCCAGTCTTTGAAATACGTTCCATGAACAAGGGGTTGTTTGAAGGTGTGATCGCAGCTTTATGGCAAGGTTGCAAGCTGGAGGTAGGAAACCATTCTGACAAATGTGCTGATCTCCAAGTATGAAGCTCTGTCTGGATGGATGGGCACAGGGAGGCCACAGGCTTTCTCAGGGCAGCTGTCCCCAGCAGCAGAGGGAAACGTGCTCAGGGCCTGAGCTCCTCCTGGGGCAGAAGTGCCTGCACTGGGGGCTCGGTGCCCTCCTTTGCAGTGATCACCTTTGGTGCCCTGAGGTTGTGCCTGCCCCAAGGGCACATGTCCAGGGGTCAGGCCAGATGTGCCCAGTCACTGCTTCATCCAGTGACTGGAGCTAGGCTGTCAGCCCGATGCTTTCCTTGAGGTGAGCTCATGTCCACAGCCTGTGGATGGCAGCCTGGGGAGCCAGGTCATTTTTCCTTTCACTCTCTAAAAGTCAAGCTCAGAAGTTTAAAAAGCCCCATTATTGGAAATACAGGGCAACTCCCACCAAAGGGAGAGGAAATGATGCATCTGACTCCATTGATATCAGAAGGCTAATTAATTATTTTATTATACTATATTATTCTATATTATACTACATCTAAACTGAATCTGCCCAACCCTCAACTCAACTCAACTGCACATAATCTCATGAATGTCAGCCAACAGTCCCAACACACACATGTGGATTCGATTGGTCAATGAATCAAAACACTCACACCAGAATCCAATTAAGCAAATTCAGGTAAATAATCTTTCTTAATTAATTCTACTTGTTCCAAAATACAGGAGCAGTAAATGGGATAAGAATTGTTTTTTCTTTCTCTGAGGTTCAGAGAATGTGAATCTCAGAAATATCCTTGGGAAGTTGTGCCTTGCTTTTCTCTGTGAAGAGAAATGTGGCCACACCCCATCATAAAGAGGCCTTGCATAGCGAAGCTTTCACAAAACAACCATTGGTATTGCCATGAGGCTGAGTCAACCCAAAAGGTGGACAGAAGCTCTTCAAACTATACGGAGACCTAGACTCCTTCCAAAAGCTATGAGCTATCCAAGGACATTGCACAAGAGCTTCCTTGGGCATATGTGCTGCTGTGAGGTCAACAAAGCTGTGTTACACAAAAACAATGGGTAAATCCCTGTAACCACCCATGGGCTGCTGGCAGAATACAGAGCAAGTTTTCTCATCTAAGGACCTGAGACAGTGAGTGAAAGGTATTTTAAAAGAAATGGCAACATGCACCAAAATGTGTGTTCATGTATCAATTGTGCCAGATCTGGAGGCTCTGGGATGGGTAACCCTAGGGCCCTGCCTTGAGTCAATGCCTGTGTCTGACAAGAGTAGAAATACATTGTTTTCTGGTCACTGTGGTGGGTGAATACATTTTGTTGGCCTGCTGAGAATATACGTAATAAAAATCAGACAGTAAATTGCTTTTCCTTTTACAGTTATGTCACTACTCTCTCTCTCTCTCCCTCTCTCCCTCTATATATATATTGCAGTTTTGAAATCCATATCCTGTTGTTGGATGAACAGCTGAAGCTATTGAGATTTTCGTGGAAATCTTCCACTTTTCTTCCTATGAGCTGCAAGTCATCTAGGAGTGGGTTTCAAAGTGTTACCTGGAAAAATATAATACTAAGAAGAACTTAATAAGGCAGGAGGCACCTGTGTCCCAGTGCTCTCTGGGCACATGACTACTGTGACATGGCAGGGCTGCTCCCTCTGAAGATGGGGCAATGCTGGTGCCCACTGACCCAGTGGCAGAGTACAGCCCAAGCAAGACCAATGGTTCACACTTGCTGAGCTCTCTGGGGCTGCTTTTTTCACCCAGTTGTACCCCCAGCACCATGAGGGAGTATGTGGAGCCCTGGGCATTCCCTACATCCCCTGCAACATAATTTTCCTCATTAAATCTGGGTAATCAGGCCCATCCCTGCAGTGCCAGTGGGAAGGTGATAGTCCCTAGCAAGTGACATAGGCTCTGCATTCAATTGCTCTTGCAGGGGGAAAAAGGTCCAGGTGTTTTTTCCACAGCAGAGCTGCTGCTAATAGCATCCTTCTGCTCCTTTGCTCTCTCTCTCTCTCTTCCTCACTACCACCAGATGCTGGAAGTATGAAATAAAGCTCATTTTTCTGACATTATACATTAAGATCTTGAAAGTTTATGCCAAGCACAGTAAAATGAAAACCTCTTGGCACAACAGAGGTGAAGTGTTGCCTCTTTGTGAGCAGGAAGGGAAGTTTCTGCTCACGTTACCTTACACGATGCACAATGGCAACGGGGGCTGCCTGCAACCCCTGCCCTCTCTGCTACTCCCTCCCACCCTCCCTCTTGCCTCATGGAGACAAAGTCCCATATTCAGAGGCAGACAAGGCTCAAGATTTAAGAGAGGTGATTGTTTTCCACCTTACCCTGCTGCTGTGGTGGTGCTGCCTTACCCTCAGCACACATCAGGGTACTCTCTGTCTCAATCAGGGAGGATGAGGAAAAGGAAAGGGGTGCCTCTTTTATAGCTGTGCAGTGAAAATATCAGAAGCAAAGAGCTACAAGCCCTGGGTTACCCAGGATGGGGTGGGAGAAGCCAGCTTCTCTGGTAGGAATTGCTACTTGCAGCTTTTAACCACATAAGTGACATCAGGTTGCCAAACCTGCCAGCAAAGGCAGCAAATGTGGTTTCTGGGAAAGAGAGACAACTGAAACAAAATCCTGGAAGGATCTCAGGCTGGTTGGTGGAGGAAAGTTCAGCCTTCATCCACACACAGTTGTTTGCTGCTTCTTCATTTTTGTGTACAAACACATGTAGTGCCAGCTGCCTGTGTGGGAGTTTTATTGTCTTTCTTGAAAGGTATAAGCTGAGAAGTCAGGGCAAAATTAAACACTGTTTCTTAAATGAAGGAGACTTTAATCTGCTCTAGAGATACTAAATATTTGATTTAGCAGAAACTTGGACTAATATAAAAAAACCCACATTTTATTCTTTGAATGGCATTTTACCAAGGAGAAGGTGGGGCCACCTGATGCTAACAGCTGGAAAGAGTGGATCCCAAGCACATTAGAAATGTAGGAGCAAGAGGGGGTTTTTTCCTTAAGAAAACTTTCAACATACCTACACAAGTGAAGAATGAGAAAACCCCCTTTGTCAGATGAACTAATTGACTGGGTAAGTGTTGAGATCAACATTCTCTTGGGAAAAAAAAAAAAAAGGAAAAACAAGTCAAAAAGTTCTATCAAAATAGAGCATCCACAAACAAAAAGAGATGAAGCCCCTGATTCATAAAAGGGTATGTCATGTGTTTGTCCTCTCACTGTGCCCATACCAAAGTACTGCTTTGGAATATTCTGATCACCAGGATAACAGTGGATTTTGGCCTGGCCAACTCTGGCTGCTCTTAAATTGGAACTTGTACTGATTGAGTTAAACCAATGGACACTTACTGTGCTGAAGAATGATGTGCTTTGCTCCAGCCTGACACTGGTGCTAATTAATTTAGAGTAAACAGAAATAAAAATGGTACAAAGTACAGTAAAAGTATCCAGCTTGCAGTGATTTAATGAAATCAGTTCATACTCAGATAAAACCAGTGCAACTTAGCACACAGATAAACACCAAGAGAAACTGATTAAATGTCCAAACAAAGACATGAAAACATGAAATCAGTTGGACAGTAAAGAGGGTCAGTTTTAAAACAGATTATATTGTCCAAGCAGAATTACTTTCTTTTCTTTCTTTTTTTGTTTCCCTGTTGATTTTGTATTGTTTTGGCTTGGTTTTGGTGTGGTGCTGCTCAGTGTTTCCACCTCAACCTCTCCACTCAATAGAAAAATCTGGAGTATTTCTTGGTCCTTTTCCCCAGACACTCCTTTCTCTGTATCAGCTGATACCACCTGCATAGAAGCAAGCAGATCTTCGAGGAGAATCAAATATCCCACGGGCAAACTGGTTTTCTTTGTTTATAACACTCTGCCAAGCACATCTTTAAAGGTTGGGGGGGGGAGGGGGGGGGCTTGTTGGTTTGTTTCTTTTTTAAATGCCTTTAAAGCCAAGAACCTCCAAGATTTCCAGAGATTTTTTTTTTTTAGCATCTGACTTCTATCCAGCTTCTGCAAATGCAGCTGCCTGCTCTGAAGGCATCCAGGCTTCCACACACGGTGGTGTGCAGACAGATGCCCAACCACCGACGCACACAAACAGAAAATGTGGGTTAGGAGATGGGGACAGGAGTGACCTAGAATGGCTGGAAGCTGAGACTCCCAGACAAGTCAATATATGGACTGCAGCATCAGCAGGATGAGCACAAACAAACAATCACAGATTGCTGCTGCACTTATCACCAGACTGGAGATCTCCACCAGGAAAAGGGAGATGTGCCACCTTTAGTGTCACAGGGAGGCAGGCACGGTGACATTCCTGGTATTCTTGGTACAGTCCTTGGGCTGCCAGCCCAAAAGTCCACTCCTGTGTGGAAGGTGGTGAATGTGGAGCTCAAATTCAGGAGGGAATCAGATATTGTCCTGAGCTCTCATCAGCTCAGGTGTAGCAGCCTCCTCATCTGCAAGGGCAGGTCAGAGCTCTGTGGGGTGATGCAAGAGGGTGAAATCATTCTCACTCCTGTTACCCATGCAATATTACCCTTTACACCTGGAAATTTGCTTTGCCCTAAGCAGCTTCAGCTACCGGACAACTTTTACCTCTCAGTATCAAGCATGTCATCTTTGACCATTTTGCCCTTTCTAGGCATCTTTTCAAGGATTGGCAAATTGATCCCAAATGCTGCCTTTGAAGCACTTTAGGGAGAGAGGGGGAAAAATGTATTTCAGTATACTTATAGCACAATTTTCCTTGAGAGAATTAAAATATATATTGTGGTCTCTTCAGTTTTGTAGCTAGGAATTTAGATTCTTTGACATTTGTTTTATCCAGATTCTCATCCTGCCCACCACACCTGGCATGGCTGGGTATCTGCTGAACCATTTTGAGCCCTTCTGGTTTATTCTGTTCATGAATCTAGTAGATGGGCTAATCTTTTTCTATGTGCAGCTCTTTGGTGATGACAGTGGGAGTTTTGCACACACAGAGTCCATAGAACTCACTGGCAATCCACAGAAGCACTTTTTTTTTTTTTTTTTTTTTTTTTTTGTGGTATGGAAAAAACTCTTCTTATGAAAACAGATAACATCAAGAGCCTGAGGCCTTTGCCCTAGGTGTCTCAAAGGGAAAGGCACTAAAAAAATGTGCAAAGCAGCAGCCCAAACCTCCCACAGTGCTGAAAAGAAGACTAAATATTCCTAAGGAAATGTTGGGTTTGATCCAATTTCTCCAGAAGCACTTACCAAACCCACTTCCACATTTTCAGGCACTGTTTTTGGGAACTCAGCATTTAGGTACTTTGAATGAAAACAGCATGGTCAGCTGGACCACCTCATGTGAACATTAATTTCTATTCACTGGATGTGAATCTATTTTCCCTGTGAAAAATACCCGTAGTGGCTCCACAGGAGCCATGTGGAATCACACTGCTCTAAAGCCAGAGGAGAGTCCAGCCTCTAAGATGCACTTCACTTTACAAAGCATGTGCTATTAATTAACCATGAGAGATGGCTGCTCATTTGCTTTTCAGCTACATGAAGATTAAATGTTTCTTAACTCAGCATCAGTCTCAGCTATCTCTCTTCAGATTGGCTTCATGAAGCTGTCCACAAAGTACAGGGGAAATGGTGGATGAGTGTGGGCAGCAGGGATGACTGAAATAGAGTGAGCCATGCCGAAGAGAGATGAAATTTAAGGAGAAACCATCCATATGCCAGAGGAAGAAAATCCATCACATTTCATGAATTCTGAGCAGCTCATCTTCAAAGAGAAGGATTCTCAGAAAGTAAAATGGGTTCTTATTGTGCACACACACAGACCACGGCATTCATGGGCAATCCACAGAAGCACTTTTTTTTTTTTTTTTTAATATGGTATGGAAAAGAGATCAGCAGCACAGCAGAGGCACTGAACCTGGGAGGATTTAGATACCAGCAGACCAAAGGGATTCTGATTTCCCACTCTGCTGCTTGTCAGCACTTCAGGCCAATGTGACTTTCTGTCCTGGCCTCTTTCCTGTAGTCCTTGCACACCTCTTCTCTGAAATGTTGAGGATGAGACTGGAGCACCTTAGGAAATGCAAAGAGGAGATGTGATGTGCAATAGTTTGTAAAAGCATCATATCTTGGATATGCTTTGTCTAAGAAAAAGTCAGAAGTTTTTTCTTGGAGCCGCCCTAAGTAATAAATTGATGCTAACAGCACAAATGAGTTCTTGTGTGGTTTGGAAGCCATAAAGACTCTCAACCACTAGACTGGTCCAATTCCTCCTGTTCTTTGCTTTTGGTCTAGTAAATTGAAAGGCCACCACAGATGTTAGTACCACAAATATTCATGTTCTACTCAGAAACTGAACCTTTTTTATTTGATGATTTCTTCAAATGAACATGGTTTTTCATAAGAAAGAGGGAGACCATCAAGCTTCTGGAAAAGGTTATCAGCTTCTTCAAATAGGCCCCAGTGAAACTGATGTTTTCCTAGTAAAATATCTCCCATTTTTTTCCTCTCTCTCTTTTTTTTTTTAACATTTTTTACATGTTACCAAACCTCTCTATCAGGCTGGTATTTCTTCAGGTAAAGCTATTTCTTGAACTATTCTCCCCTTTTAAATTGTATATATTTTCTCTATATTCTCACTGCTTCTGCAGGCCCATGTGGTGCCCATCAGAGCTACCTACCCCCTCCAGCTGCCTCACAGGCAGTGTACCAAATCATCAGATGACCAAAGGTCACATTAGCTCCTTAGACATTCTTGCACAGCTCTTCAGTTGCTGAACTCCACTGTCTGTGGAGAACATGCCTTGGAATGTAGAAAAGCAGAAAACACACAGCTAAGGAGAAAAGGGACCCATGGGGACCAGTGCAGCATCTCTGAGAACATAAGAAAAAATTAATCTTAGAATAAAGATGAATCTTACATAAAAATGAATCTCACAATGAATCTTAGTTAGAATAATTTCCTTGTTTTTATTATGCAGATATAGTGTAATCAACTTGGAACTCTCTGGTTTTTTGAGTCATCTTCCTTTCTAGCTACTGACTACAATAAGCTTCTTTTCAGCACGTAGATCCCTGCAGCATTACTGCACACTCTAGCAAGGAGAATGGCTGGAGGTAGCAGCTTCCAGAAGTAGCACCTATGACAGAAATTTGGAGGTCCAAGAACTGCTGGACGAAACTTTAAAGCAACCTGATTTAGCAGTGCTTCATCTGACACAGGGAAACCTGTATAATTTTATGTCTGCTTGCTGTATGTGGTGAAGTGTTTACATCCTTAATTCATTTCTCAGGAAATGAACTGGGGAGCTTAAAATCTCCTGGAATCAGGCTAGCAGCAGTCAATTGGCAAAATCCCATGAGTCCATGCACTGGGAGAAACCTCCACTGCCCTGCATGAAGTTCCACTGATGGTTTTAAGTGCTGACTCAAAATTTGAGTATTTTCAGTTGCCACTGGATTTAGTGGTAAACAAGGGTGTTCATGATCGCCCAGCAGCATGTTGGTTGAGAGCAAACAGCAGCAAATATGTAACTTGCAGCCTTTCTGAAGACAAATAAGTGTCATGAGCCACTTATGTGGAAAACAAGTTGTCCAGCTCCACAAATAGTTAGACCTCCTGCAATCAGCACAGTGAGAGATTCACTTAATGGGTAAGATGAACTCTTTATTCCAAATCATTATGTTTTGGGTCCTGCTTTTTGGTTTTGAATTTCTGAATGACTATGAAATCTCATCTCTGAAAAATGTCTACCACAAAATGAACAAAACCCTCATAAAGATTCTAATCCTCCTACTTAATATGCGCAACAGAGGGTGCTGTGCTGTGGGTCTGAACAGGAATATTAGCCACTCCAAACTATATTTAGATTGCCAACAAAAAGTAAAAGGCAAAATGTCTTCATGTAGATTCCTGCCTCCTTTTAAAAGGAAAAAACCATCATCGTTTTAAAACTGCAGCTGAGCAAAAAGGAGGGGGGGAAGCTAAAAAAAAAAGAAACAGTGAATTATGTGATGTGGTGTTTTTACCAACTGTCTAAATAAAGGTTTAGTGAGTCACTGTGGAAAACAGAAAATCTTTCTTTATTTTAAGAGCTGCAGTTGAAGAGTTTTGTATGAAAAATCTTCCCTTAGGTTTGTAACTTAAACATTGCCCATCTGCTCTTGCCTTCCTCGTCTGCATTTACAGTAAATCTGAGATTTCCTTTTTCAAAAATACATTTGAAAAAAAAAGTACAGATTTGGCCAACAGTGCTTGTAGAGATACAGAGAAATCTAACTTAGGGTGCCAGCATCTAAAATGATGTTTTCCTTTTGGTGCATACTATAGGCAAGAAAATCTTCTGTTCTGGGCTCTGTGTTAGCTTCAAGTTCCCTGTAGGATTTTCTGGTTCCTGGAAGAGGAAGTGACATGGAAGCTTGAAGCCTGATTAGGTAGGGTACCCATCTGCCAAATTTTAGGGAAAGAAAGTAAAGATTGGTCTCCCTAGGATCAGGACCAGAATCCATTGAAGCTGATGGGAAGATCCCAGGTGCCTATGGAGACAGCTGTATGGTGGAGCAGTGAGAGCACCATGCACCATGTCCCCTGATAAGCACATTGCCAAATCATGTGCCTTGCTTGCAGTTACCATGGCTGGAGAGCAATGCCAATCCCTCAGCACAGAGTGTGGGATGCATATCTCATTGCTCTCATATACTCATGAGTATAATAAGACACTTTTTTTTTTTCCTTTTCTTAATATACTCTCACATGTGAAAGAGGCTTCAGGTCATGGTTTTGAATTAAATCCAGAGTAACTGCACCAGAGACAATTTATTTTTTCCTGGTGGAAAAACAGGTAGAAATGATAATCAGGCCCTTTAGTGCTGTCCCTGAGAGGAAGGGTGGCTCACAAAGCATCACCTCTGGGTATATTATTGGGGTCTAGCCATGCCTGGTCATCAGTATGGAGGCAGAAGTGACTTACTCTTCAAGGATATGTGGGGAAGGGATGCAAAGGCAGGATACTTCACCCACTCCCAACTTGTATTTCTGTCTCTGACTCCTATTATTAATGAACTCATTCACTTTCATAAAAACAACTACACAAGATCTTCTAACCATATCTATAAAACTATTTAATGCTCTTTTCGAAACAAGGCATCTTACAGCCATAGTAATTGAAGTTTTACTAGACCTTTAAATGAGAAGCAGCTACTTATTAAGTTTTGATATGGTGAGCTGATTAGACAAGTTAAACATAAAGGCACAATTTATGCATAGTCTATAACCACATGTGCATGTAGTGCAGTTCTTACACTGGTGTTGGCACTCACTGCAATAGGAAATCCTGCTAGGTACACAGTTTTATGCCGCTTACAGGTTACAAGTAGTAAAGCGAAAAATGCTGGGTTTTACGGGAAAATAATATTCATAAATCTCCAGCAGTGAATTACAGTATAACTCAGAGCTGTCTTTGTTTTGCTGCTGCTATGAATTCAATTCTGTTGCCAGTGCAGAAACAATAAACACAAAGACCAAAGTGGAAACCACTCCCCTTGCATTTGGCAAGTGCTTATATCCAATTTACAGCTGGACTCTGAAAACGGCTTCTGAAACAGTGCTAATAACAAAGAAGTTCCCACAGCTGCTCATTTTTTGCCTCCTAGAGAAGTGAAGCAGTCCATTGTGTACAAGTTAAAGATTTCTTCTAATGCCTTACCTGGTTTTCCCAGTTCATCTGTCTCTGTTCTGTACCTCTTTCATTGTGAATCATATTTATTTGCCTTTTGTCTTATTAGGCAGCTCACTTAGGGGGCTGTGTTTTAAAGAGCTCTCCCTTATAGAGTTCTCACAATGGAGACACTATGCTGCCTAAGTCCTCTGAACTTAGCTCCTCCTGATCCGGCATAATTATGTTTTTGCCAATTTATTTGGTTATAGTCATGTGCCAAATTCAGGATCAGTGCTCTGCTGTGACCATACAAGCAGTTTTGTTATTTTAAGTATGTTGGTTTTTACCATCATTGTCATTAGTGGAAGGATCTCAGGGAATTCAAATGATTTAATTTGTTGAGGTGCATCACCCCCAGGTAAAATGGTCAGTACAGACATGTTTTGTCAGATCTTGGCTGATTACAAAATAGCACACATCAAGAACAAAGTTGGCCTCTGCTTTCTTTGCACTGTGCTTGTATGGCCCACACTGTAATAGTGACACTGAGCTGCTGCGTGGGCATTTCCACTAACTCCTTTATAACTGGATTTAAAAGCAACTCAGAAACTGATTCTTGAAAGACCTCACACATGCAGAGCATTAGGAAGCCCAGCAGCAGTATGGACTTTTTGTGTGCTTAAGTACTTTGCTGACTCAGGGCCATAGTGAGTGGAAGAGTCAGGACATTTGAAGAAGAACACTTACCAAAAAATAATCATTTATTCTGCCCCTGATGTAAGAAGATTACCCCAGGAAACCAGAAGGAATGTCTTCCCCCGTGCAGCATTAACCAAACAGCAATTTTCTTCTAACACAGCAAGCATTGGCCAATACTCAGCTGCAGACTAATAGTCTTATCTGGTGTGAGGAGCCCTATCTGTGATTCGTTAGCATGGGTGTGGTGCTGCAACGAAAATGTTGCACCACAAAGTGACGACATCAAGTGGCTTAAAGGGAACTATTTTTATCTTACACTGATGTAAGCAAGGAAAGAAGGAGGCTGTAATTACACTTAAACACCTGAGCTAGTTGTGAGTTTCAACCTCCTTCAAATACTCAGCAGAGGTTTGGGACCTATAGAGTGAATTTAAGTCTCTCCACAACTGGTTTGCTTTTCTTCCATACCTCCTGAACTCTCTTTGGAAGTAGTTCACAAGCTCCAGATGTCCCTGGACTCAGGCTAAAAGATTTTTGGTTTAAAAGCATCTGGAAGTCTCTAGGAAGAGCAAGTGAGCTGTTAGGATCTCATGTGGACAATAAAGACTTTGAATACCCTTATTTTAAATATTTTGAATAATATGCCAGCATAAAAAAACTAATTTTGAACTGAAACTGAGAACTGCTATCTTGGATTAGTAGAAGATTTCCTCAAACTGCAAAGTTCCAGTATGCACAAGAGAAATGGTTGTGTTTTCTTTAAATATGATGTTCTGGGCATTGCCTGGCATTTTGCTACTTATAGTCTTTCTCAGAAGAACAAAATGTAATAATAAAAGGTACCAGAGTGATATTTTGAAGGCGAGCATATATATTTCTTTATTTCTTAGTTCTAGTACAGTCACAATTTTATTGTTTTCTACTTACTAGCTTATATCTGAACACAGAAACTTATATAAAATTCAAAACACAATCAGGTAGAATATGAAATAAATATATAAGATAAACTACTATGAATGTGATAAATGCATCTCTTTGAATTGCATCATTTATTCATGAGTTTTTTCTAGTTAGCTCAATAAGCTTCTTAATAACTGTGAGCTGAAGACCAGGTGAAACAAAGGGACTGATGGAAGATCTCTTTGCATCTGCATTCAGCTCTGTGCTATTTAGAAATGCAGACCATTGCTGCTGAGAAGAGGCTCCACAAATGTCCAACAGAAATTAAAGTTACTCATATGGGACTGGCCCGTTGGGAGCTCCAAGGCGTTAAAATTCTCATTCCCTTCTACCTTGTTTTTCTGAATGTGGTTAGCCAGCATGCCACTCCTAGGGGGATGAAGGCTGGAAATAACCCATCCACCTACTACTACTGTGAGCTATTCTGCCTAAACCCACCCCTGTAAGATTACTCACAAATCAGGAGTCCCAAGGACCAGACTTCTGTCACACACTGAACTGAAAATATTTGTCCTCCTAGCAACACCTTACTTTGTAATTGTTTTTTAGGTTCATTTACAGTTGTCAATACTGATCTGTAAACAAGAACATGATTTAGCGTTTGTCTGTCTGAAATTCTGTGGTTTTTTCCTCCATTTAGTTTTGATAGCAAGGATTGATGGGTGCTCTTTTAAGATCATTCTAACAGAGCATTTGAGTCTGGGTAAGACAGAGTTTCCTACATTTTTTGTTCTTTCTGTAGGTTCACCACCAATACCCAGAACATTGTGGGACTGCCTCTTCACCCAAATGTTTTATTGGATGATGAAAAGACAAGTAAGGGAAGTGTCCTGATAAGATCTCCTGGGATTGACTTCTACATGGAAATTATATCCATTGTATTAAAAAAGGGTCTGTACAGTCAGAGGTTGTCACATCAACTCATTTCATGAAGTATGTTTGATGGTAACCTGAATAGGTACTTCTTTCTTTGATCTGAACTTCAGTAAATGTGTTCACTGGATTTTCTGTGGTCTAAGTGCAGAATGGGTCCAGCTGTGGTGGTTAACACCACCAAAAGATTATCAAATTGTGCTGGGAAGGCCTTTGTCTTCAGTAAAAAGAGTAGCTATGGTCCACGGTTTTCTAAGGGAGGCTTGGAAAGGGGAGGGGTTTGCCTTAAAATGAAGACAAAGCAGGATAATAGCAAAGCATCATTTACAAACATCAGCTGTGAACACATATTGCATGTGTGGCTGGTACAGTTTGAAGTTTCCCTCATTTCAGTGCATTGGTGTCAGGAAGTGATTAAAGAAAGATAAGAGAGAAGTAGAGGAAAGCAATTTTTAATGCCAGCAGAGGCTTAAGCATAAAACAACAGAGAAATAATGATATATTATATTGTCTCTGACCAGATGAAGGGTTTTCTTCCACCCCTCAAGGCAGAACTGTAAATACAGAAATAGTCAGCTCCTTACATCTCTGAAGATTACCCAGCACACTTGGATAATCTGATTATTAGAAAGACCTGACCAGATCTCTCATATAGCATAAGAGAGCACTGTATCTTCTAGGCCTCCTGGTGATGCTGGACTGTCCCTTTGAATTTCCTAGCATGGTCCATTTGTGGCTAGTTAAACTTCCTTAGTGATTCATTAATTATCTTAACCCAGAAAATCACCATTTCCGACACACAGTTTCAAATTTGCCTTCCCACTTTATTTGAAATCTGTGCATATAATTCTGCTCTGCTACTGAGTTGGCCTTCTTTTTATCTTTTAGTCATCCACCCTTTCCAAAATTAAAACTTCCTCTGAAGAGAAGCACACCAATATCAGGTACTCTGACTCCATGCTCACACCTACATGTGTCTATGTGTAAAAATTCAGAAGCACCTTACAGCAAGTAACAAACTATAGATAGAGGAAATATTTTTTTGATAGAAGCCAAGCTTGATAAAAGGAGTGCACACTGTCGTGCCTGAAAGTATGGTATTAATAATTAAGCCATGCAATCATTACCTCAGGATATTATTTCTTAAATATCTCTTGCAAAGGCAATACGATTACATATGAATTATATCAATTTTCCACCAACAAAAAAAAATCCACAGAAATAGGAATTGAATTACACTGTCCAATTTGCTGTAAAGTTCATTGTACGTGAAGAAATTAATCAAAGCTACCACCACCCATTTTTATGGGAACATAAAATGATGTGAACTTCCATTTTTAATAAAGATGCATAGCTCTTTTATGAAGACTGACTAATAACACTGTAATGAACTGAAATGTTACTGATACATTAAAAATGAAAATTTTAAGGGATGTGTTTACTGAGTCTCTCTCCTGTTTCAAGCCAAGCAATAGTTCCATTTGAATCTGTCTGTAGAGAAAGGAAAAATCCAAACATTAAAGTTGATGTGAAGTCTGTGTAAATTTGTCTCCCACATATATAAATGGCCAACAACATTCTTTTTATCCAGGTACTTCCACCTAAATGATTCCTCAGACAGACATGGGCTGTATTCTCCAGCAATCTGAGATTTTCACATGTTGTCCAGACATCTCCGTGTTGCCACAAATGTCCATGAGTGGATATTCCCAACCTAATTCAAAGGGCTATGAGACAATGAAGGAATTTTATAAGGTTCCAAATTCAAGAGGACTGTGAGCAGTGACATGCCTATACATTTTCTGTGCAGTATAAAGGCTTTTAATCAGGGAGGCTGTCTCTCCTTCCCACAGAAGAATGCTAATTAATTAAAGTAATATGATATTAATTGAATAATTGGCAAGCTAATTTATTTTGACTGTGCTCACATAGCTTTTGCTCTTAGGTTTTTGGTTTGTTTTTTTAACAGTCTAAGAAGTTATGCAATTGTCTGGAATATTTGCTGAAACAGTGTTTAAGCATGTAGTGGAAAGCAAGTGGGAATATCTCAATCACAAGAGTGCTGTTTATCTGGCCTGAAAGTAAGTACTGCTCTCCTTTCTTTTGGACAACAAAATTGAAACAGAGGCAAAATCTGGGGTAAGCAAATTTTTGTGGGTTGGTTTTTTTTGGGTAAGTTTTATTTGTTTTTTTTTCTTCTGAACAGTCATTCAGCCAGTTAACTTTGTTCACCAGGTGTTTTTTCATTTCTCACAAACGACTGTCTAAATTAGAAACTGTCAGAAGTTTTCTTGGTTGCTAGAATTCATCTGGAGGAAATCTTCAAAGCCTTTTATCATGGGTGGTCCTTTGCTTTGCCTCTTCTTAACCCTTGTTCTAGTTAACATTAAAAAAAAAAACTAAGGGCAATGTTTCATAACTGTGAGAGGTAAAAAGCTAATGAATAATAGAATTGTTAGTCATAGATAAAGGTGGACTTCTTGATTATATTTACTAAATTAACTTAATCATTAGCATTTTATGTGATACTCAGAGACGTCGTATGATGAGTCAGGGAATTGACTTGTTTACTTGTCTTTCTCAGCTCTGTGAATCTGAGCATCAATCAAATGCTAGAAATTTGTTTAGCTAGAGTGATTACTTGCTTTATGAACTCTTTTGGACCACTGCTGCAGAGGAATACTATTTTAAGAGTATCATCTACTCCTCTCTTGCCCCTACCTCTAACTGCCTCATTCTAAAAATGTCCTTTCTGTGGATCCTAAGAGGGACCACATGCATCGTCTTAAGACCACTAAACTACAGAGATGGCAACAAGAGAGAAATACAATATTCCAGCTGGATGATCACCAAGCAGTCTGATTCACTTAGTCTAATGCTCCCAGTCAGATTCTGGCAATGAAATAAGCATGTAGGAGGTTGCAAACTGATTAGTTTTAATTAAAATAATAGAAAGATCCAAGCCATGGACCTCAGATTTGAGCTTCTTTAATTTTTTTCATGAGAAAGGATATCTGATTAAATCTTATTCTTAACCTGTCCCTCAGGCTTTTAGACTGATTTGAATTCAAAGCCACATGGATCTGTTCAGCTGTTTCTAGAAAACTGCTTTGCAAATTGACTGTCATTTTGTCAATCCATACCCATAGCTCATCTCCAGAAGTCCTCAGCTCTGGATCTGTTCTAGGACTTAATAGAGTTGCACCAGCCTATCTCTGGGACAACATCCAGCTTGGTCCTCATTGCTACATTATTCTTAGTATCACTTAGTTTTAAAAATCTGGACTTATGTCAGTGTTCCACCATTCCAGGTGCTGGACATTTTGTGACATCCCAACAACAAAAGGTTACTTTTTCCCATCAGGGAGCAATAGATGCTGTAAATAATTATAAAAAATTTTGGGGCCAGCAATAAGGAGAATAATAGTAATAATAGTAATAATAATAATAATAATCATCATCATCATCTCATCATCATCATCATCATCATCATCATCATCATCATCTTGGGGTCTCCTGAATCAGGATTAAGGCTCCACAGGTGCTGAACGGCATTTCTGTGCAGAACCTTGGTGGCAGCTGGCACCAGCTGGAATCCCATTTCCTGCTCACCAGAGCTTCAAAGTACATCATTACATGTAGAAAAAAGAGGGAGAAATGTTGTTTGTCTTCTAATTTCTCTTAAAATCTTATGTATTTGTCTAAAATGCACCATTGAAAAAAACTACCACTGATTTAAATAAAAAACAAGAAAATAAAATCCGACCGACTAAAATAATGCCTATGTGCATACAAGCATTTATCAGATTCACTGATATATATTAAAAGGTCTTTCTTTCTGCTGAGCTGGGAGTGAAATATTTTTAAATGCTTCTTTGTAAACAGAAAATCCATGATTTAAATTAATGATTTATTCCTTTAAAGCCAGTGTGGAATCTATCTCTGGCAAGATAAGATGCACATTGTCTTCTATCTGCATATTGCCATGTAACTGTGAAATATCTGGCAGTGAATATGGAAAAAAAAATCAATTTTGCCTGTTTTCAGGAATATCTCCTGAGTCTGAGATATGTCTCACTTGTTTTTCAAACACTGCAACAAGTAATTTAAGCTCTGTGTTCAGAGAAAGAACTTGTCTCTCTGTGCGTGGCGCATGCATACATCTGTATTACCTGATTGGCATTAATTTTTACCTGTTTTAAACAGAAAGACTGCAGTTCTCCTCCAGTGTTCCCCCCTCCCACCCCACCCCGAGGAAATGATCATTAAGAGAGTCCCTGATTCAAAGCTCAAGGAAGTCACTGTACACTATCAAACCATGAGGAAGTGTTAACCACACTCCAAGGCCCAGATACTTGTAGGGTTTTAAGGTCCAACTTTCTCCAAAGATTTGTGAAGACCTGAAAGTCTGGATATTACCAGTGAAGACCTCAGTTCTGCATTTATGATGAATATTAAGCTGTCGGAGAACCTGCCAAGAGTCACTACCAGATGCTATCCTGGATCAATCATATATCTTGTAGATTTGTATTTTCTATGCCCCTGAAAAGCTGCAAGTTGAGAAGGTGACAGAATAGCTTAGGTTGGAAGGCATTTCTGGAGATCAGGTATTCTAACCCCCTGCTCAGTCGGGGTCAGCTACTCAGGCTCATGTCCACTTGAGTTTTGAATGTCTCCAAGGATGCAGACCCGACAACTTCTCTTGGCAACCTGTGCCAGTGTTTGATTGCTGTCACAAGAAAAAAACCCCGATATTTTTATTTTATTTAGGTGGAATTTCCTAATAAGTGTCTCAGTTTGTCCCATTGCCCGTTGTTCCATCCACTGGACACTACTGAGAAGAACCTAGCTCTTTCTGCTTTAATCCCAGTACTGGACATTTGTATACAGTGATAAGACTCCCCCTGAGCCTCTTCTTCTCTGGGCTGAACAGGACAACCTCTCTTAGCCTCTACTCACATGCCAAATACATTGAGCCCTTAATTTACCTTAGTGACCCTTCACTGCACTTAAACTCCTCTATGTCCTTGTCTCTCTTGTACTGGGCAGCCCAGGACTGGACACAGAACTCCAGATGATGTCTCCTCACTAGCGTTCAGTAGAGAGGAAGGATCATCCCCTTTCCACCTGCTGGCTGAGCTCTCCTTGATGCATCCCAGGATGCTGCTGGCCTTCTTTGCTGCAAGCCAGCTGTATTGCTGGCTCATAGTCAATTTGCTCACCAGGGTCCCATGGATCATTTCTGCCAAGCTACTTTCTCAGATGGTCAGTGCCCAAGGTGTGCATGGGATGACTTTGTTTTTCCCTTGCTTGAACTTCACAGGTTTCCCATTGGTTCATTTCTACTGCCTATCAAGGGCTGCTCTCAGCTTGCCCTGAACAGCAGCACAACCATCCAGTCTGCCACCTAGTTCTCCCGGTTATGTGCCATCCATGAATTTGCTGAATCTGTTGTCAGAATCATCAGTGAGAGGGTTACATAGTGCTGGTCACAGTGTCAGCACTGCAGTTGACTAGTGACTAGGGACTGACTTCAGGCTGCTGATCACACCTCTTTTGAGCCCAGCACTTCAGCCAGCTTTCAAATCACCTCACTGTCTCATATATTTAACCCACACATCACCAGGTTGTCTGTGAAGATGTTGAAAAGAGACAATGTCAAAAGTCTTACTAAGATAAACCACATCCATGGCTCTCCTCTCACCCACCAAGCTTTCCATCTCATCATGGAAGGCTATCAGATTGGTCAGACACAATTTCCCTTTGATAAATCTGTGCTGACTGCTGCTGATCACCTATCTTTCAAGTGTCTGGAAACAGTTTTTGGGATTAGCTGCTCCGTCACCTTTCCAAGGATCAAGGTAAGGCTGGCCTGCCTGTTGCTGCTTGGATTCTTCTTGCCCTTCTTGAAGACAGGAGTGACATTTGCTCTCTTCCACTGCTCAGGAACACCTCCCTCGACCACTTTGACCTTTCCAAGATAATTAAGAGCAGCCTCACAAAGATATCTGACAACTCTTTGGTGCATCCCATAAGGGCCCATGGAATTGTGTCCAACCAGTTTCTTTAAACATCTCAAAACTACCCAAGTAGTTCCTAAAATACACTAAATTTCCTTGTTCCAGAACTTCCAAGGTAAAAAAAAAAAAAATCCTGATGTGAAGAAGGCATTGGTTACCTTGGCCTTTTCAGTGTTCTTTGTTACATGGGCCCCATCCCATTTGGCAGCAGATTCCCATTTTCCCCAGTATTCCCCTAGCAGCTGGTATGCCCTGTGCTACAGCAAAGCACGGCCCAGCGTGCCAGGGCACAGTACCTATTCCAGCTACCTATGAGCACTACTTATGGAAATAAACAGGACACGACAGAAGCCAGGGCTGGGCTCTGTGCTACCTTCTGCATCTCGGGATTTCAAGCAGCGTGCGCAGAAGTGCACCAGGAGCTGCAGAGGCTGACTTTGAAAGTCCAGCTGTGAATTTAAAGAGATATGAGCTCCAGCTTAATGAAACTGTATTTTCTCCTCTATGACAGATATTTTACCTTTCCCTTTGTCTGCCCCCTTGCTTGCCCTAAACTCATCTTGCTCCGACAGGATGCATCCTCAGCCAGTCAGTCATTCCCTCAGGCAGGGTGAGCTTCTGCTGCTCCATTTTTGGCAAAATCCACAGCACAGATTTCTAAATGTCTTGTATTTATTTCATTGCAGTTTTTTGTGCCTGTGCACAAAACCTTATGTTTGGTGAGTAAACAGTAGGTAAACATTTTTCATAGAGAGTTTTTATTTTTTAATAAACAAAGTAATTTTCTCAACTAGTTCCTTTCTTACTCTGCTTCATAATATTCAGAGGAAATAGATGGTCTGTTTCAACATCAGGGAACTGGAGGGATAAGAATAGAGACAGCAGTGTGGAAGCAATGGGTCCCTCTTCTGCCCATATGGTTCAGGTTTGCATTTTGGCTGGCATGATAATGTGATTGCTGGCAGATCGAATGTTTAGTCTCCAGAGCAAATAGCAGCCAATGAGTTGGGGTGTAATGTACATGTGGAGATGTTCATAATATTCCACACAGGCTGAACCTACAGCAGGAGCGAATTCAGCTGCAGTGAAAACAGAGATGCTGCATGAATCCTTCTGTCAGCACAGCAATGGCATTTCCAGGCTTTTGCGTTTGGGAAGAGGAGGAATGTGCCTCTAGGGATGGAAAACGCCACCAGCCTCGGATTCTCTTGTGGCAAGAATTTCTGACTTGCCACATAGAAGGTGATGCATTCTGATGAGCCTGAAAGTTACATTTCATCACTGCTTTATCACCCGATGAATCATTACAGCAGATGAATGTTAATTGTAGCTAAACAAATGGGCATGTCCTCTCTACCCCCAGACAGCTGCTACTGCTGTAAGACATTAGGCAGAGGGTGCAAAGTGCTTCTGGATGGAAGGGAAGTGCTACCCGTGCCTCTGGAGCTACATTTCTGCAGTGTAATGAAATGCCAGGTGTGGAAGAGTGTTTGGATAGGAGCAATTTCCATTTGCTCTGTGGTTTGCATTGCTCTGGGGACACGCACAGTGCAAAGTTTCCTTAAGTGGTTGTTTGCTCACGGGCAGGAAGATCTGCATGGGAACAGAGGTGGCTTAGTCACACAGCATTGCACTGGTGTCCCTGGGGTTGAGAGGGCACCTGGCACTGCTGGATAAGGTCCCACTGGAATGGTGTGAGAGGCTGCTGAACCCTGGCACCAGGCAGAGAAGTGCCAGCAGCAGTCCTTGGCTGAAGGGTTCTTTATCCCTGGACAACAAACTGATAGGGCAGTTTGGGGTGTTTTCTTCTGGCAGTAGCCCCTCTTGGCTGACCTAGTGATAAACATTCGGCAGCTAAGCCACTGAGGCCTGGGTTTTTTGATAATGACTTGGATGACTCCAATTCTCCGTCTGCTGTTATAGGAACCGAAGCAAAGTGTATTGGGGTGCCCCATTTTCCCCACTTCCTGTTTCTCCTCAACAGGAGACACCTGGGAGGCAGTAACCTGCAAAAAACAACATTTCCATGCCATTGCAGATCCTCTGTCATAAGATAATATGTTCCCAGGAATACAGCTGCATGGCAAGAGAGGGAGGTAATCAAGTAACTGGATGGGGAGCTAAGATCTCAGACCTGTTCTTCCTGCAGGATATTTTAATATTTGGGAAATTTCATGGCTGCAACGGAAGGAGACAAGTCAGAAAAGAAAGTGCTAAAAGCAAGGGGCAGTATTGGGTAAAATTTAGCCATCTGAAGGTTAGATACAAGCATTTTGGTGTGCAAGGGCGAGCATCTGTAGCTGGTTTTAAGATATAAAATCTAAGCACTCATTCTGTAGGGTTGAAAGAGAGCTCTGCCCCTGACAGGGGCACCTTGCCATGAATGTAATTCCAATGGCAGCAAACACGTAACACACGGTGTGTCATTCTCAGTATGTGGGGCTGTCTCCACAGGATTCCCCGCCAGGAGCTGTTTCCTGAGGAGTCTGGTTGTGCCGTGGGGAGCTGTTCACTGCCTTGGAGGCTTCCTTCCCCCGGCTTGGCTTGTCTGGCAGGTATCTCCTCAGCTCAGCTGCTGGTGGCAAGTGAGAGGAGGGGAGCGAGGAGATCCTCACAGACAGTTCAAACGCAGACTAAGAGGCATGTGTTGAAATGTCGTCAAAGTAGCACGAGTTCATTTTATTGAGGAATACATATAATAAAGATAGAACAAAGGGACTGAAATGGTGAACAGATGGGCGGGTGTTCTTCAGTGGCTCAGGAGCTGTGTGAACATGCTGGTTTATGCCCTCCCCCTCTTTCTGCCTTTTTTTTTTTTCCCTTGGTTTGGTTTGCTTTAGTTTTGATGCATCAGGGTAGGATGTGAGATGATATGCCAGTATATGTCAGAAACTTGGGGAAAATAAACCCCCTTTTTCTAACATCAAACTACTGCTATCAATAGGAACAGCAACTGTTCAAAATTTGTTTCAGAGCTGCCAAGAAGTGAACATTCATAGGAGAGAGAGAAAGAGAGAGAGAGAAGGGAAAAAAATATTTTTCCCTGCTGTTTGCAAGGTGGACACAAATGCAAGCGGTAGGAGGCTGACAACTTGACACATGTCTAATAAATCTAAAGCATGGGAAAAAAGTCAACAATTCACTGTAAAAGAAAACATTACCGGGATAAAAAAGTACAATCAAACAAACTTCTCACTTAAAAATATGTTTATTCCCAAATCGGTGAGGAACATATATATTAGAGCCTCAATTTCTCTTCTCCCCTCCGGATGTTCCTTTTTCTGAATTTCTTTTTTTTAAACCGGGGGCACATTAAGTCCTGTGCAGTGGAAGCTGAGGTTTGCTGCATTATAAATGAACAAGGTGCAAAAGCCGAGTCCAGCGAGCAGATGTTGGGAGCTCAGCGTGCTGGTGACAAAGGGCTAGAGTGCAAGAAGCTTCCATCGCACGTCTGTTCTTCAGCACAGAGCAGGCAAGGTTTTAATTTGACAAGTTGGTTGGATGCAGGGAATTCACAGATCTCGGTGAAAGCCAAACAGATTTGGCCACCTACTGCATGGCCACATTCAGCTGAAAGGGTAGCAGTTGTGGAAATGTCTCCTGCTCCAGCCGCCAGACACCACGCACACCGCGGGGAGCCTCGAGGAGGCTTGTTTACCACAGGCAGCAAATTCCTTTAAAAGGGAAGAAGGGGCAAAGAAAGAAGCGGAAGAGGAAAAAAAAAAAATCATGCTTCTGTTATCAAAATAATTAGGCACTTTTACTTCAGGTTGCTGGTTGTTTATTTTTTAAAGCTCTTCATCCTCTTGTTTTTTAATAGTTGGTATGTTATGAAATGCAAGAATGAAAATGAATGCCAAAACTAATGGAAATTTTCCTACAAGCCTCATGTAAACAGAAACATCAGCATTAAAGTTATGAATCTTAATTTGTGCCACTGAGCTAAAATTTGTATCTTACTGCATTAAAGGAATATAGACATACAGCACTGTGTAGTGTCTATGTGCAATAGAGAAAACTGACATGGTCTCTCCAATTTATGGGGAAATTGACATAATTTTGCAAAAAAAAAAAAAAAAGAAAGAAAAACCACTTGTGAACTGGATTTTGCATAATGGGATTAATTTGGTTGACTGTCACATCAACTGTGCTGCAGAATGCAAGTTAATCACAACATCGGTCTGATTTAAAAGAAGAACGAAAGAAAAGGAAAAGGAAAAAAGAAAAAAAAAGAAAGGTATTTTCTTCCTCTCCTCAATTATTGTTTCATTTTAAGATGCCTTTTTTCCTTTCTTTCTTTTCTGTGGTAGCTCTGGCAGACAAGGCTCGTGTATATTTGCAATGGCCACCTCAATAATCTTTTTTTCCCTACCCCATGTACTCTTCACAGTAAAGCAGGGGAAAAATATCAATAGCTTTTGCAATCCATGCAAAACTGCTTCCATGGCATGGCACAACTGTGTTCGATCGACGCTTAGGCTGATCAACAGAGCCAAAACAACTTTAAATATTTTGTCATACGGACCTCCCTTATTGCCTTTTCTCCCACTTACCACCCTCCCTGTGAAAGCCACATTCAGCATTAGGCTCTCCACTGAACCAGCCCCACCAAACCCTTTTCCCACCTCCATCGCTGCTTGTGGCAGTAGTAGCCCTGTTCCTCTGGCATCTGTGCATAAGTTCAGAGAGAAAAGCAAGCATATGTCAGTTATTTTGTGGCTAATTTCTGTCCGTTTTTCCAGAGGTATGGGATGAAGGAATTAAATCAACCTTCTTACTGGCTCTCACATTGTATTCTTGGCGAAGGTACTGAAAACAGAGACAGCACATGTACATGACACATCACTTAAGTCCTCTGGTTTCTATGGTTGCAGTAGATTTTGCTTTCAGGGGGCATCCTAGGAAGGAGATAATGCCGTGCAGCGCTTTGGGCACGGTGTGGTTGAAGAATTAGCTCTGGGAATTGATCGTACCGTGATAGCAGTGACAGAGAACAAGGAATCCGGGCTGCCGGGATGTCAGAGCAACTTGCGCTTCCAGGGGACGGTGTCGTGTCAGCGATTCCTGAAGGCCCTGGCGCCACTCTGCAGCCGGTGACTGCTCCTCCATCCCTGCCTCCCTCGCAGCCAGCACGCTCCTCCATCCAGCGCAGCGCGCTGACTAGGTTAAACAATTACACTACACTAATTGGCCTGTGTCGGTCCTGATGAGAAAGTAAACAAATACTGCAGAGAAAAGCTGAGACAAATTGTATCTAATTAAATTGATGAAACAAAAAGTGACAATATTTTTCCCCAGGAAAAAAAAAAAATAGGCAACTTGTAACATGACAAATATTGTGCGCTTGCAGCCATGTACCCCACCTGCTGAATTTCACACCTTTGCTTGGGCAGGGGAGAACAGTAGTCCCCATTAGTGTCCAAACTGCTGGGATGCTGCTCTTTGCACACAGGGAGAAGGTTGGCTGCCCCCATTTAGCCATTCCACCAATGCTGCTTGTGTGCATGCCTGCACGTGTGTGTGTGTGCTCTGAGCAGGGTGCCTGACAGCAATACTTCAGTCCATGAAAAGAATTCCCCCTTCCCTCTTTGCCCACCGGCTAGCTGGCCCATTTCTGGGGCATGAGCTTCCCAATGCCTTCCTATCACCTACCAAATCTCCTTTCCTGTGATAGCCACCATCTTGGCTGATCCTGGAGGTAGAAATCCCTGACCTCAGAGCTGAAATCATAAGGCACAACATCTTGTATGAGAGAGCAGTGCTGTCTGTCTGTAAGTGGCATCAGTTTTTCTGTGAATCACAGCAACCTCTGCTACATTACCCTGGCATGAAAGTCTGGGAAGACACAGGTGAGTAGGTGGGAGCGTTCTAGGTATGGATACATTTTTTTCTTTTCACAGATCAGAAGATAAAAAGCCAGGAAATATACCATACAGTCTAAGGCTCTGCTGCCTCCTCTCTTGCTATCCCTATGTCAATGGCCTCAGTTACACATAAAGTTATGGTCCCATATGCATGTCAAGCCGGGACAGAAACAGGGAAGAGCCTCCATGCACCCCTCTTAAAATCAAACTGGAAAACCTTTTAAATCACTTTGCTTTGGTGAGCTGGTGAATATGAGGACACATCCTTGATTCACCTGGGAAAGGATTATTTAAGCTTGATTACTTGGTAGGATGTTAATAAATAGGTAACCTCTGTTTTGGAGGTCATGAACACACAACATGACAACAAGAAACCTGGGGCCACTAAAATCTCCTTTCTTTGAATATCAGGGAAACCAGTGAAAAGGCACTAAGTGCAAGATCCAGCCAGCCACAGAAGCAGCTGCAATAGTGGTAGCTGTGTACGCAGTACACAGCTGAGTATTTCCATCCTAATCCTCTGTTTCGAGTTGCTCAGAGCTTTCCAGATGCTTTAGTTATCAGGATAAAATGTTCCAGGCCTGGTATCTGGCAATATGAATATTTTCAATAGTTCAAGATAAAAATGGTTCCGTTATTCTTGAGTGGGAGAAAAGTCCAAGGATCAAGGAAACAGATTTTTTTTTGTGTGTGTGATTTTTTTTCCTAACAGTTCATCTGCTGAGATCTCTGAGAGACCAGATTTGAATACTGGCATGAAGCAGCCCTTGCTGAGAGGGTCACTAGAGATTAGAACACATTGCAGCTATTGACCAGTGTGTTACAGGGAAATTTCTCTGTGATCCAAAAAGGGTTATGAGTCCTTGGAAATTGTCCAGTGGACTTATGTAGTTTATTTAGGAAAGCTGATCCTCCCACTCTCCCCTCACACATACACAGTTTCTTCTAGTAATATTGGGAGCAAGCATATTCCTTGTTCGTGACTAATTTAGCTATAGAGAGATCCCAACAGAAATTAGAAAGATGAACCAGACGACCCCTTGAGATCCTCTCTAGCCTAATTTGCCTATTGTCTAGTCTAAATGCACATCTGATTCATACCCTAAGTCCTCTATAAACTTCACATCACTTGTGTAAATCTGTTTTTCGAAGTCCACTGATGAGCCATAGCACATAATAATATTACAGAATAATGTTTGGTGTTTTCCCCTGTGCTCCTTCAGGTTGGTGCATGCTGAGCAGCCCACACTACGCAACACATGTATGTTTTGTGTGTTGAAACTGCAGTAAATTCAGGGTGTGGTGTAACCCACTGCTACTCACACAGCTTGTAGAAGACAGGAGGGAAGCGCTGTGCCCTGTGATGGCTGTGAATTGCCCTCTACATAAGGGACTTGTTCACATTGCCATAATTTGACTCTGTTCTGCAAGGCAGACACAGGAACTGGAGGAAGTGTTGCACCTCTTCCAGGCAGAAGGTGTATTCTGCATGAACAATTGGGCAACAGAGAAGATGATCTGGTTACCCACGCTGCAGACAGGAGCAAGCTAAAATAAAGCCACTGCCCCTGGCTCTGTTGTCCCTACAGTAGCTACAGTGCCTCTGTGAACTACTAATAGATCAATCAGAATGGATGTACACATGGCTTAAAGGGTACAGTTGTGAGGGTTTCACACTAGTTCAGACAACCTGGGTGGTAATTAGTGCCCTTCATACTTAGGTTCATGCTGAACCCTCTCCAGCTGAAATCATAGGAGTGCTGCACCAAATTCAACAGTGACCTTAGCAATCCAGGTCAACTGAAAATGCAGCATAAATAGTAACATAATACATGATAACAGAAAAATCGTGGAAAAAAAATACTAGAGAATATGAAACTAGCATGTCCATTTTAAAGGTGAGTTGCTGAGTCACAGAGAGACAAGAGTCTAAATTCCCAAAGGCTGGCAGGCAGGTAACTGACAAGAGAGTACTTGCCCAAATTGGACAGGAAGTCAATAACTGGGCTTAACTTTGATCTCCTGACTTGCAATCATCTTATGATGCAACTATAAAATCAAGCCTCTCCCCAGGGCTTCTCAGAAAAGGTGAGTTATTTCTGCCCCTTAGCAGACACTGGTGCAATTCACCTGGCTGGACATGGGAGAGCATCAGCACCTGCAGCATCCCTCAGCCCATGGGATGGGGCAAGGAGGGCACCACGGGAGCACTGCACCCCAGATTCACTTTGTGGGAAGGTTGGACGACTTCTGTGCGAATAACTGACTGACTTGTTGCTAGGGAACAGTTGGGAGGCATGCTTTTGATCTCCCATATGCTTACTACTAACAAATAAACAAATAACAATAATTACAACAAACCCCAAGCTTGTTGTATCTCCAAGATTAATTAATGATGAAATACAGCTGAAATTCTGCAAAAGAAGGCAGCAAGGTGGGTTAGATTTCATATTTTCCTGCTGTGTATGGAAATGATGGTTGAAATTAACATTTTTTTTTCCTTCTTAAAATTTACCTTAGCTGGATCAGGTTAGTGGGAGGAGTGGGGGAGTATTCCCTTCACAGACAGAGGATGAGAAGGCAGACAGTAAATCTCCCCATGCCAGTTTTACTAGCATCCAGTTTTTCCTGCCTAGTACAGTTAAGTTTTTTAGACACTTTACTTGCATTTCTAATTCAGTTATTCTTCTGAAATTTATTCAAAGGATTTATGCTTATGAAATTATAATATAATGCTGCCTATATGCCAATGAGCTGCAGGCAAAGAAAATAATTTTCTTCAATTTACAGTTATGAGGCTGGAAGAAAATGATGCCTTCTTATCACCTCTTTTTCTTTGTATGCCTCGGTATTTTTTTAAGTCTTCAGAAGGCAGGAGCTGATGATGAATTCTTAAGCAGATCACACTGATAATTGTATTTCAGAACTGTCAACTCTGTGAAGACTGTCCACGGAGGTGTCTCAGTTCACTTGAGCTATTTGTGTCACTGCTTCTCCAGGAACTCAGCTCTCAATAAAACCCAAATCACTGGGGATATTGTTAAGTCTTCTGAAAGGATTATTAGATCGAAGGAAAATTTATGGATGACACTTTGTAACAATTAATCAGGAACTGTTGATGAAGTTAAGTTGGTTCTTTATTCTTGAACAGAAAAAAAAAAATACACAGCCCCTGTACAAATTGTCAAATGGCCTATTTTGTCACTCGGTTTGATTAATGGACTATTTGGAGTCCCCAAAAAGTCCTAGTACAAATAAAAAAGAATCATAAATATTGAATAAGCTCACAGCATGGATAACCTTGACTATGTTTTGGAACATTCTTGGAGAAAACTTTGCTATTCAGAAAATAAATTGCTAAGGGGATTAAAAAAAATTAAAAATTGGAGATTTTGTAAAATGTCACCTACCCAACCTTGTCATCCTGATTAGCCTGTCATGATAAATTAGCTTTACTTAGCTTTGCAATCAGGTCAGAAACTGCTGGTATAGTACCACATTTTGCAAGTGGGGCTATACCTGGTCCACAAGAAGGGCACAGGATGGCAAGGAAATGCCATCCTGTGTGTGGTGCTTTGTATGTCAGACGGTCCTGGGACTGCTAACAGGCTTTTGTATTGTAATTTATGGAAATGGAGCCCAAGGAGTGCTGAGAGCATGGGAGTCATGGTGCCATAAGGTTGTTTCTGAAAGGTTGGGCGAAAGATGGCCGGTGATCTGTGTATATGCAAATGACAAGACCAAAGCTTCAGCTGCAGAGAACACACACACACACACGCACACACACACACACACACACACATATGCACACACACACACACATAGAGAGGTTCATGCCTTGTATTCAGGACACGCAGTTTCCATCTTTTCCTCCTGCTCTTCTGTCTCTCTATTTGCAACTCCTGCGCCCTCCTTCCCCCGGAGCTCCCCCCCACTGCTTGATGCAGCTGTTTAGTCCTGACAGGTCTGACCAGTCATTTTTGCTAACCTCTGATAGCATCTAGGTCAGCGTGATCCCAAACTGGCTTGCTTTTGTTCTCAGTTAACAAGAAATACAATGCTATTAGTTTAGGCTGGGATTCCACAAAGCTCTTAAACTCCACGTGCTTCACTGCAAGAATGCAAGCAATTCCACTCTTCTCCTTCAGCAGGGCACTTTGGTGCCTGCTCAAAGTTAGGCACATATGAGACATGCTTGGGCTGAATCAGGCCCTCACTGAGAGGAAATAGTGTCACTTTACATTTTGTTTAGTTGGCCCATTTTTCCAGCATGTGTCATGTGCCAGCTCACTACCCCATCTCAGATGGCATACATGCAATAATGTACTTGAAAGCAAGGCTCAGGAGGTGGGAGAGATTGAGAAATCTGTGCAACTATTTCCAATAAATGCTCATCAGATTTTGTTAAATGTCTGAATGTAACACAGGAATTCAAACAGGGGAATGGTTTTTTTGTCTCATCACTTTCTATGTTGAGCTATAAATATTACTTTACAATTCACTTTTATCCCGACAGTTCTCCATGATCACAGGTAGCCCTCTGCCTCCCACTGAAGAATAGGACTGCAGGAACAGAGAAGGCTGGGCTAGAGGTGGCACATGGTGCATTGGGCACCTGTCTGGGGAAACCAAGGTGCTGGCTCCAAGATCCTGGAGTATTTTTGCTCCCTGCTGCCTTCCATATCCCTTTGGTCAGTGATGGCCAAAGGGAAATGCTTTTCTCAAAAAGGTCTGCCTCAGGAAAGTAGGGACAGGAAAGTTGCAGAGATGGTTTGGTCCATTTTGATACTTGTACTTCAAACTGGTCATGCAGCATGTGGGAAAGAGCAGGGAAGCACCAAGTTTTCAAAGGTTCTGGGCATTTCTTTAGGACATACAATGGAAAGCCTTTTATAAAATACTTTCATAATTATACAGTACTGTGGCCTGTGGTTAAAAAAATCCCATGGACATTACCAGCCCCAACTGGTCTGGGGCGAGGCAGGAGTTTTGTGGGGGAAGATGACAGAGAGTTTCTGCTGAGGACGGTGCAGGTCAGCCAGCAGGCAGGAGTTCCCCCCCATGCTCTGCTTGGCCACACCACCTCCCTGGAGTACACATCCTGCTGAGGACACCTTCTTGCAGTTTTCTCAGCAAAGTGGAAAGTCAAGGTCCCGGCAGTGATTGTTAAGGATGGGAAGGAAGGGTGCTGAGAGGATGGAACCAGGCTCTTCTCAGTGGTGCTGAGCAGTAGGACAGAAGGCAATGGGCAGAACCACAACGTTGTTAGGGTTGAAAGGGACCTCTGGAGATCATCTAGACCAACCTTTCCGCCAAGGCAGGATCATCTGGAGCAGGTTACACAGAAATGTGTGCAGGTGTGTTTGGAACGTCTCCAGAGGGGGACACTTCACAACCTCTCCAGGCAGCCTGTTCCAGTGCCCTACCACCCTCAAGGTAAAGAAGTTCTTCCTCATGTTGAGGTGAAGGTTCTTGTGGCCACTGTGTGGTGGTTTAACAGGAAATATGTTTTCTGGGATGCTGTGGTCAGGCCAATGGGTGCTCAGATTTCAATATTGGCACCTAATGTGGCCATTGGAACATTGGTTCCGCCTCTGAGCACAAGGGCTAAAGCAGGGCTCTGCCCTGGGAGGCTCTCTTGGGTTCCGGTCGGTGAAAGGTTCAGAGCTCCCCTGCCTGGCTGTGGGCTGGGCGGGGCAGGGGAAGCCATGGGGCCGGGTGAGGTAGGCCCAGGGGCAGCCATGGGGCTGGGTGAGGTAGGCCGGGCCTGGACAGAAGGGAGGGGAAGGCCCCTGCAGGATGGAAGGGTGGAGGAGCACTGAGAGGCATCGGGCAGCCACTCCCACCCCCAGGAGAGACAGAGAGAGAGCCTGTGCCTGTGCTTGTGCCACCTTGAAATTTAATAGTGGCTGGCCCAGAAGGAGAAGGGGGGGTGCGGCGAGAAGGTGCCCGGCAGGGCAGCCATGGGAGTTCTGGACAGACAGAGCCTCAGATTTTTAACCCTTTTCTTGGATGATGGAAACCTTACAAATGCTAATCCTCCTGGAGCTGAATGAGAGGAGAGATAGAGATGAGATAAGAGGAAATGGCCCACGAGAGAAGCAGAGAAGAATCTTAGGTGGGAGGAGATGATGGAATGGCCTTTGGCTGGACTTTTCTTGTATAGCCATGGACAGAACCATTTTTCCTGTGACACAGAGACTGCATCTAGGGGGAGGCAATGGCTTGGAGCCAAGAAAGTGCAGTGATGTTATGTGAAGGAGTACGTGAACAGAGACAATGGGTGAGGAGGGTGCTTGGTGCCCTTAATCTTCAGTGGAGGAGAAGATCTCCGTTCTTGAGAACCCTTGGTGCCAGGGGGTGAAATCTGGGGGGGACAGGTGTCCTGAAAGTGAGAGACTGTGCCTTTTTGGAACTGGGCAAAGCACCTTAAAAGGGGAAAGCTAGAAGCAGCTCTGGTCCATGGGGAGTGGTGAGAGCATTGGGCATGGAAGGAAGAGGTCACAATGTCAAAGGTTCTCCAGGCGGTGCCACGTGTGACATGGAAACACAAGAGATCTCAACTGTGTTTCCAGGGGAAGCCTATGGCACAAGAGGGACTCCTCACTCCTTGATGAACTGAGAATTGATTATCTAAAGGGTGGTGATGGACTGAGAATTGGTGATCTGAGGGATGGATGTATTGGAAATTTGGTGGGGAGGAGGAGGAGATGTATTTGTGAAGCTTTCATTTTCCTTGTGTGTTTCTTTTTTTCCCTTTCCCTTGTAGTTAATAAATTTATTTTTTTTATTTCTAAGTGGGAGCCTGCTTTGCTTATTCCTGGTCACATCTCGCAGCAGAAACCAGGGAGAGGGTATTCTCATGGGGGCACTGGCATTGTGCCAGTGTCAAACCATGCCACACTGCTTCTCATCCTGTCACTGGCCACCACTGAATGGAGTCTGGCACCATCCTCTTGGCACCCACCTTGGAGATATTTACATGCATTAATGAGATCCCCTCTTCAGTCTTCTCTTCAACAGATTAAAGAGCTACAACTCCCACAGTCTCTCCTCATGAGAGAGATGCTCCAGACCCCAAATCAACTTTGTGGCCCTCCCCTGGACCCTCTCCAGAAGCTCCTTGTCTTTTTTGTCTTGAGGATCCTAGACCTGGATACACCACTTCAGATGTGGCCACACTAGGGCCCAGTAGAGGGTGAGGATCACCTCCCTTGACCTGCTGGCCAAACTCTTTGCAATGCATTTCAGGATCCCACACACGCAAACCCCAGCCACAAGGATGCATTGCCATCTCATGTCAGCTTGTCATCCACCAGGACTGCCACGACTTTCTTTACACACCAGTGACTACGCACGTAGGTTGCCCAGAGAGGGCGTGGAATCTCCCTCACTGTAGATATTCAAGAACATCTGGACTCGATCCTGTGCAATGTATCTAGGGGACCCTCCTTGAGCAGGGAGGTTGAACCTACTGTGGTCCCTTCCAACCTTACCCATTCTGTGATCCTGTGATAATTCTGGTTAATTCCAGTCCTGGTAATTGAACTTTACCTGAAGAAATTCCTGCTGCTGATTCACCTGTGAAAGCCACAGTGGTCCTAGGCAGAGCAACCAGGGTTGTCACAACAGGCTGGCTAACTGGCTTTGGGATGGGGCTCTTTCTTGCTGAATTGCAAGGATTCTTCCTGATGTGTTTTGTGTGGGATTTAGACATTTATTAGGTCAGGGAGACTGAGAGAAACTGAACAGACTGCTTAGTTGTTGGCATGGTCACAGGAGAGAGAAGAAACTTGTGCTCCATTTCCTGAGTCAGTTGAGTCTCTGGAGCACATCTAGGACCCATAGCCTTCTCTGGATAGTGAATAATACCTTCTGTGTCGAATGTAGGTACTAAGAGTGCTTAGATCACTATCTCTTTGCTCCTGTGGGTGCCCAGGTGTAAAGTTTTAGGTACTTTGAGGCAGTAGGAATAGGGTGGGAAATTGTGAATCAAATTCTGTGCTAACAGGACTCTCAGGCTGCAGAGCAGTGCCTCTACTCTTTTTTTATTTTTTTAGAGTTCTCTTGCTATGTTTAATTCAAAAAGGGGTATCCCTATTCAAAAAAAAATCCTTATATTTTTGTGGTTAGGACCATCCTAAAATGTGTACATTTGAATCACCTTGGAATAAATGAATTTAAGTTTATTCCCTGCTTGCATCTCAGGCAGGTGCACAGAACATTTCATTTTCAGGGTTACCAGACTGGGTCCTCCCTGGTAGAAGGGAGGGATACCTGGCACATGAATGTCAGCATGGCTTAAAGGTAGACCAGGCATGTAACACCATTGCAGTACCTGATGGTAGGGGTGTGTCTTGCACAAAAGGACACATATATGGAGAACCTGTGGCCTGGAGAACTTTACCATTGCTGGAAGAGATGCAGACCTGGTGTCCCCTTGATACTTTGCTGGTGAGCAGAGGTTTAGAGATGTCAGAATTGGTGATTTTTCATAACCTATCCATGGCATGGTTGAGTAAATACTGCAAGGAGTCTTCAAATATGTGAACTCATAGGAAGGCTTTTCTTTGCAGCTCCTTTGGAGCAGATCAAAACTCTTTGCTTTCTAAAATAAACTGTTCCTAGTGTCTTTTGTCAAGCTGACAAAAGAATAAGATCAACCTCAGTCCACATTTTCTTCTAACTTTCCCAAACAGACATTAAATAAAATGGTCTTTACTAAACATTAGGTAGGATTTTTCTTCTGATGACTCTATGCTCCCAAAAGAGAGCTCAAATCCAGGAAACATGAGGAAAGATTCAGCCACTTGAAGGGTGCAGATTTCATTGTTATTGTTTGCCAGTGAAAGAACAACAATGCATAAGAAAACATGTATACTAAATAACGCTAATTGCATTATAAAGAGCACCAGGCATCCTATAAAAACTTGTGCCTAAATGTGTCTGTAACAATTTGTCAGCAAATGATCTTCATGCAAAAGAGCCAAAGCAATTAGCTGGGGGCTGGCTAAGCTCTGCACTCCTTTCACATGCTGTGTAGTAAAACAGACCACCACTAAAAAAAAAAAAAATCCTGTATATCTCAAAATGCTAGGTCAGTGGTTCAGCCGTTTCACTAAAGTCCTTTCTGTGTTAATTTGCCATATTTTAGAAAGCATGTTACACATTATTCATTATTTTATCCTCTCTTCTTTCACTGCCCTGCTATGGTTTGGCTACATGTACCTAAGAGTAAATCCCCTGCAGAAGAATTTCCATTCTCTCAACAAATAAGTTTCACCTGAAAGTGGACATATTATTCTCCAGGTTAAGGCTGATTTTTATTTATTTATATTTTCAAGCTTCTTTGACCAACAGGTAAGTAAAAGCCTAACTGTGACAATGGAATAACGTTGACTTACCCCACCTGTTTCAGTTTAGTTTTTGTGATTTTAAGCTAGTGCTTTCATTTAATCTAACCTTAACACCACCATCTGATTTTGAAGATATCAAGAGAAGAGTAAATGGCAGGTATATGGTATTTTCCCTCTTAAGAGGTGTTGTAATTTTATACACTAGGATAACACCTGTGGATCAAGCCACTCTGAGCTTTGGATAACTGCAGACTGGGAGTACTGTGAAGATGTGACTACAGATTTGCTTATACTTCTTTCCAAGAAAATTTCCAAAGAAAATTTTCTTTCCAAGAAAATATAGTGGCTGCTTTGTGTTTTTATAGGCTGGAACTGTGTTATTCATGGGATGTGGAGTACAATGTTGATTTTGTGCCTTGACTCTTCAATCCTTCTGTAAATGCAGAAAGAGGAGAAAGCAACTTGGCTCCTGCTTTTCACAGATGGGAAGATATGGTCTTTGATCTTAATGCTAGAACTAGTAATCAAATGTTGGTTTCCTGGCTTTTAATGTGTGAATGAGTTGAAAGATGCTCTCGACTAGGCTAACAAGCCATGTGCAGTGGGTGAATGATGCTTTGTGTAGCTCATTCTTGACACATTTATGATATAAAACAAATATATGAAGGTCTTTTGATCCGTGAGCTAAGGCTGCCTATGGTGACAGAGACAAGGCAGGAATATTTGGAGGTTTTGTAAAGTATCCACATGCACTGTTGTCTCCCTGCCTCTACCCTCTTTTTGCTTAACTTTCTCTTTGTTATGTACAGTGCTTTCTGCTGGAATAGTGTTAATAGTCACTTCATGTAAGCTTCACTATTACACCTTCCCTGAGTGGAAATAGGGGGGTGAAATCTTTTTAGACCTATGGTGTCTACATTTGGGCTTGGGAAAGGACAGGGCAGCTCTTATGTCCATGCAGCTGCACAAAACCTGCTTGTTTCCTCTTTATCAATGAACAGCACCAAGTGCTCAAGGAATTCATCAGCTGTATTTTGCTTGGAATTATATGTGAAGGAGGATCCTCCTTCTTGTCATTTTATTTATCATTAACAGCCATTTTAATTTCTTCCCAGAGGCAATTATACTGATATCACCACATCTAAATCAGAAATGACACTGTAGTGGTTATATTATGTTGACTGGGCATCACCTAATTTTTAAGTGGCATTCTTGCCCCATCATTGTGATTGTATCCCTTTCTAATAAGTAATATAAGAAAATATCTACATAATGGGAAAACATACATATTAATATATTCCATGACAAACATGTTAACTTTACATATTAATCATGGTAAATAGAAGTCATGTTTTACATTTTTCCTCTTCAGTACACTGTTCTCTTGACAGCTTGCTTTCCCTCTGGTTCTATTCTTTCCTGGGGTACATTCCACTGCCTCTGGTCACCCTGTTAGTTGCAGAAGGAGAAGGCAGGTCACATCCCCCTGGTTAAAAGGAAAAAAGGGAAAACAATGTTACTGGATAACGTAATATTGCTGCTCTCCTCACTACATTCAGGTCTGCATGAAGGGACTCATATACGTGCAATAAACATATGTGTGTGATAATGAGATTGTTGGTGGAAAGTCATCTTGAAAAGACAAGGAGCAATTAAGCTTGCTTACTTATACAAGTTAGAATGACAAGATGCCACTGCTGGTCCCACTCATCCATATAATAGGATTCTCCTTCCCTGCTTAGCTGTATTGGGAGAAGCATTTCCTGTCAAACCTCTGCCATGACTCCACCATAAAGCAATCTGCCTTCCTTCCTTTCATACACCATTCATTCTCACACTTGCATCACTGTCCTGATTTCAACTGAGTGCCTGCTAGCAAGCACCTGTATTAGAATAATTTAAGAATTCAATGCAAAGCCTTCATATAACTATTTATTTGTATTGGTGTACTCTCTCGTCCAATTTTAATTGAATACTTAAAGATGTCAACTGGGGAGATGTGCAGGTTGTTCACAAATGCTTAATAATGCGATGTGTGGAGTCAACAAATAATGCACCTTTCTTTTGCTATCTTGAAGATTTAGATAGGATATCTTGGATGCTATTGACAAGGAGAGAAGTGTGGAACAATAGGAACATATGATAGTGTTAGATAACAATAGCTATCCTTATGCATCTTGAATTGAATGATGAAGCCATCAATTAGAGAAATAGCCCTCTGAGTATATATCATCAACAAGATGAATACCAGTACATTGCATTTCTGGATGGAGATCTCAGTGATCTGTAATTCAGAAAGGCAGTGAATAGTATACACAGTCAAACTAATTCTATTACTTTGAAAATCAGAAATCTTTTGCCCATGTTTTTTTGGTTTTGTGGTTTAGGGTTTTTTTAGCTACAAAACTCTTTCAGACACTGGAGGTATTTGTATTTTATATGTGCCTTCTCAGTTAGTATTAAGATGCCATTCTTCTTCACAGTAAGAATATTTAGTGGACACTTTCAGGGCTTAAAAGAGTATAAGGAGAAGTTCTTTCTAGTTGCTTGTCTGGTTTCTTAATTAATTCTTACACACAGGCATGGTGATCCATTTACATCCTGTGAACTCTGTTAGAGTCCCTCTCCATTACAAGGAGCAGACCTGGCATACACTCTATGCCATAGCCTCCATTTTCAACCTAAATTCTCTCATGTTCTCTTTGGAATATCTGATGGTTTCTATCCCTTCTGCACCTCCCAGATTTGGGTGGGTTTTTTCTTGTTTTGCTTTGGTTTGGGGTTTTTTGTTGTTGTTTTATTTAGTTTTGTTTTGTTGTTGGGGTTTGGGTTTTTTTAATAATCATTAATATTGTTTATGGCAGGAAAGCAACAGAAAGAGTCAAAGAGAATGTAGCTGCATTATAATAAGTAAGGAATTCCCAGCTTTTACAGTTTCTGGTTATCAGTTTAATTTCTTTTTCTTACATTTCAGATTGAGTAAATGTTCCATGGCCAGGGCCAAAATGCCAAAATTTATCCTTGGATCTTTACCTATGTACCAAAATGTACAGCAGAGCAGCATTAGACAGTGAAAATGGCTCTGTAAGAGAATAAAGAAAAAATATGAGATAAGACTGTAATTAACAGAGTGTTTGACTAACTATAAAATACAGTTAAAGGAATGAAAATGCATTTTCATGACCATTATCTGTATTATTATTATTTTTGGTTGAGGGTTTTTTAACATGGACTCCTTTGTGTGAAATCAGTTTTATGATCTAAATGTTTAGGTCCTCTTCATGATTGTTTGCTTGTATGCAGAAGGTCATTATATTAAAAAATGGATCCTACCAGGCATGCCAGTGATTGTTGCAGTGAAGAATTTCTAGAGCCTTAGGGGATAAAAAAAAAAGTCACTGCCTTTCCCAGAAGCATCTGAAAGGGCTAATGAAGTTTGGTGTATCTCAAATGTATTGACAATATATGGCCTGATGAGGGTAAGAAAAAGCTCAGGTCTTTCAGGATAACAGCAGGTGAAAGAAATTGCTGTAGCTTTCCCCCTTCTAAACCTAATCAAATGAAACCACCTACAGGCCAATATGCTTCTTGAGTGCACTTTGCCCTGGAAATAGTGTTGTATTATCACCCAAAACATAAATAATGCAATAAAAGAAAATGGTTGATGTATTCTTAATGAGCTATTGTTAAGGCACCCTTCACTCTTATCTCTTTTCTTTTCATAGCCTGATGCAAAGAGCAGCATCCAGTAGTTGAGTGTATTTTGAGTGCTGCTAGGAAAGAACAAATGAGAAAACAGGATTAATTACACTGCTTACTGCATCTAGAGGTCCATGCGGTTTGACCGGCTGTGTTAGGACACCCTGTAATTTGGAGGAATTCTCTGTGCACTGGCACCATAAATGTACTGCTATCAAAAGGATGGTTAATAATCTAAAGTTGGCTGTTAACATTGCTGAAGTTGGTGTCTATAATTTCAGTGAGTGACCTGAATGACTCTGCAATGAAAGACTGAAATGTCACTCTCCTCCTTTACTTTGTTTGCCTTGAGCAAAGACTGCTCCAGATTGTGTACATCCACCGAGGTCCAAATGATGAAAGGGCAGTGTGTAAGTGTGGATTCAAGGCTCAGCTAAATCTCCCTGCTCTGGCAGAACAGTAGGGGAACATGAGGAAGAGGGCATGGGTGAAAAATAGGATGATCTCCTCTGGAGCAGCTTCCACTGTGGCTATCTTTTCCCATCTCTGAGCAAGTAAAAGTGAGTCTGGCTATAGGGACCTGGCTCTCCCTTGCTCTCTTAGCTGCCAGCCACAAGTAAATCAGACCTGATGCCTGTGGCTAAAGGCAAAGCAAATGGTTTCCATTACCCAGGTATTTATTTTGCACCTGCTGCTGTGACATCTCTGTAATAACAGTTACATATGACAAAAGGTAGTCTGACCTGACTTCGAGTATTTCATTGCTTTTTTTCATTGTGCTGAGTGAGCAAGCAAGCAGAGGACTCATAGTCTTAATGGGAGGTAGAATTGTAGAATCATTTAGGATAGAAAAGACCTTTAAGATCATCAAGGTGCCACAGACCATCCAGCTGAGACACCTGTGGAGTGGCAAGTGCAAAGACCTTTGCTGTCAGGAATCTTAAACCCTTGTTTCCGATGTGCCCCGTTGGTACAGCTCAGATGCAGTAAAGGAGTAAAATACTATCAGTAAATTTCAGAAAGTTCAGTATTTGCATTTCATTTGGAAACCTATGACATTTTGGCATATTTTCACTGGAAGGCCAGAGCAAGGCTGATTGAAGATCAGTGTTGGCATTAAAATATACAAGGTATGGAGAGCTGGTGCACTTCAGAGCAAAGCCAGCCTGCCAGGCACAGAACCAGGGCAACCCCGGGACAGAGAATAGGACTGTTAGGGTTGGTGGTTTTTTTAAAATACAGCATTGAACTAAGAGATTAAGTCACCCACAAGACTCTGAAACAGTATCTTGGAGTGATACAGGCTCTTAGAGCAAATGTGCTTGTCTTCAGAGCTTGGTTCATATTGCCTGATGTACAAGTGTCAGGACTGGGGGTTGTTCGACCTTTCCACTTACATTGTGGCAGATAGGAAAGCACTGGAACAGCACCATTCTCTGTATTCTCTCTGGTACAATACAGCTGCTTCTCAAGGACCAAGAAACTTTTCCATCATTTGGATAAGCATGGGTGTCAGTTGTACTCTGGCAAAATTATGATGAGAAGCGCCAAAAAAATCTAAGCCTGAGTGACCATTCCCCTCCAGGCAACTTGAAGGCACTATCAACATTTTGTTTACTGAAAATATTAAAAGGTACTGCTGCCATTTATATATGACTGGTAAAGTTCTGACTATTTCTGGAAGCAAAGAAATAATTGCTTTCACCTTCCCACCTTACATTGTCTGTAATTAGTTGAAAATGTGACATAATGCCAGGAAGATGGAAGAAAATAATCTAGAAAGCAAGGACACTGGCATTAGTGCTCACTGCAGTATATTTGTGAAGCACTTCTATTGGATTTAGGACTGTATCTGATTTACATGGTGGGGAAAAAGCCTGAACTCATCTCAGGTGAAGCACAGACTTTGGCTTTCCTCCACTCACCACTATCAACATCCTTTTTTTGCCCTTGCTAGATACTACCCTCATGTGTACAGCATCTTTTATCCACAGCACACCACTTATCTTACAGGGTTCTACATCATACCATGTGTCCCAATGCTGAAATGTTTTGTATTGCTACAATTTCAAGTTTGTGGAAAAGGACGAATATTTGGCTCTTTCCTCTTTGCACCACAATGTGCATTTTGTGACTGCTGAACATCGCAGCTTTTCACAAATAAGAAAGGAAGAAATGCCAAAGAAGTTGCTTCATCACATTAACAGAATGAGAGACGCTGCAAATTAAATCACACAGGTGGAAAAGAACTTTGGTGGGTCGTTTTTTTGGGTTTTTTTTCTTGCGTAGCTAGAAAAGATCTCACATGTTGTAAAGAAAAATTGTCTGTTTCTATGGAAAATGTAAAATGTATATATTTGCCATAAATCTACTTAAATTTTGTTGCAGAGCATATAGGCAAAACTCTGTGCTTTTTTAGGTTTACATATATTACAAGACAATTTGACCTACCTCTCACTGAAAAGGGAGAGAAAAGCCTGAAACACTTCCAGCAGCCTCCCTCTCTATTATTTGCACCCTTTATTTTTTGTTGGGAGTAGGGAGGGAAGCAGAGAGAAAGAGGGAGAAGGGATGGAATACAGAGCTATCAAGTAAGTCAAGATTGTGGCTTACAGGAGTGAGAGGAAAAGCTGTGTTTTTTGAACTAGAATGGACAATAATCTGTCCTTCACAGTCCAATTCATTTAGAGCATACCTGGGAACTGCAGGGTTGTCTTTTTAGCAGTTTCTCCAGAGCAAGGTTTGCTTTGCCACTGCCCACCATCTGAGAGCTCAGAGCTTGCAAAGCTGCTGCCATTGCCACCATAGCTCTTACAGCATCACTGACTGCAAACGCTGAATTTCTGCATTGACTGAACTGAATTTCCCAAGACTTTGGGAGTTATCTGGGGGCCCTGGGAAATTTCACTACAATGTGAGGTTAGGCAGGTCTGTGCATTAAAACTGTTTTTTCCAGCAGCATGAACAACACACACAGAAACAAGAGCCAGGTTCTCCTCAGAGACTGTTTTTACACTGTTTCAAGAGTGTTTTTCTTGTTCCTCATTTACATTCCCAGGAGAGGAAACCGACTCAATATCTCTCTTATTTGTAGGCACTTGTGATAGCAGATTGAGGTTTCCCAGCTCAGTAAGAAGTCAAATGATCCAGTAACTGACTCTGCATCTTTATTACTGAGGATACAGGAAAAATAATGTATTTTATCCACTTTCATCTGGCTACTCTTGCCACACCCTATGCAGGGAGGAAAGGTATCTTATGTTGCTTGTATGCAGGGGTTATTTTGGAAGTAACATAACCCAAGGAGAACCCCTCATTAGGGCTTCAATGAGGGATTACACACTGGTGTCAAGGGGCAAATAAGCTAGGCATTTTCAGCATTATTCTTGTTTAATGTTATGAAATGGCCTTCAAAACTCTGGATGCAAATAAAACTTTCCAATAGGCTGCCAGGAACAGTCATGCCAATAATGCCATGCCAATGTGAATGAAGTTGGAGTGTTTTTCTTTGCAGCAATCAGACATGCCACACAATGCATTTCTGTGGAGTTCTATTTCTTGGGTGGCTGAAATCACTTGGCTGGCAGCCTCGTGCCTCCCAGCTCACCTGAGGCATGCTGTAATCAGCCAGAACCGTGCTGCATGTCATGTCTTACTGCTTCTAGAAAATATACAAATTTCCTTTCCTTCTATCCCTTTGTGAATGAGTCCCTTAGGGGTATGGTTTTAAGACAGCGCACAAGAAGCCTTTGCACAGATCCTCGTAACGCATAATGAGATTTGTGTGCCTGCCTACTTTCTCTGAAAATGAACCCTAGAACAGCAGAAGTGACTTGGTCTGGCACTTGCTTGGTCCTTTTGACCTCCGTCTTGTGACAGAAGATAAAGACTTCCCCCTCCTTCTCTTACAGAAAGCCTGGAGGGTAGGTTTTTATGATGTGCTGTCTGGTCTTGCAGTAAACAGAGACATTTCTTGAGGTTTTTAGAGTCATCAGCTCCAGTTCTGAAGAAAGATACAGTTGTTCAGCACTTCATGGGATAAACTTGTCTTAAGAGTACAGGTGCAATGAGTCTGCATGTCCTATGACAGAAGACCCGAATGCAGAGTTTTTGCTTCAAAATGACATAAGAAAACACTGTAAGTCCCAGAGAGGTAACTGCTTATGACAAGTAGAAAAGTCTCACCTGCAGAATAGGTGCCAAAAGCTCATGCTCTTTCCAAGCCTTTTTGTTATTATTGGACCCTGCAGTATTCAGTGAAGTGGCTCAGTGAAAATTCCCCTACAAAGACTCATGCAAGCTTCTTGTACACAGTCCATTTTTAATATTTTTTTTTAAGACCTACAAAAAAAGAGAGAAAGAACATGCTATAAACCACCACCAAAACCTCTGGGCTGTTACGGATTGTGGGAAGGTTTCTTGCAGTCTGCCAGGATCCATGCTGAGTGCCTGGGGAGCTGAAAACTGCTCTTGTCCTGTGATAAGGGCTCTACATGAAGCAGGCTCTGCTGGAGGCACAACAACTTGTGTTGAACCAGCACTGCCAAAATGCCCCTTATATGCAGCATCAACTGAAGTGACATCAAAAATTCTCCTGCCCTATAACCTAAGTAAAGAATGTGAGTTTAATGGGGAAATATACATTGATACTGTGTGCCTAGGCCATGTACACAGAACCGTGTTGTCTCTCACTGAGAACCAGCAGGCTGTACCTCACAGTTTCTCGGGTTTTGCCTTGGGCCTGGTCTAGATGTACTTCTGCACTAGTAAAACACAGCAAGTGCAGTACGTGTTTACCCCCTTTGACGTTACCATTTCATCTGGTCTAATAAGATCCAGCTTTTATTTATGTGTGTAGCTGTGCCTGTGAGAGGCAGGAAGAACACACCAGCTGGGGAGGAAAAAGGAAAAAGAAAAAAAATACTCCCGGGTACCTACCCAAGGAGTTAATGCATTGGGGCATATGTGAAGGAGTTAAAACACTACGCAGGTACAGATCCTGTGGCAATTACAAATGTTATTGAAATAAAAACCAGAAACAGGAAGCCAAAAAACAGGTCCCTAAGGCAGGCATCTGTCTTAAATGATATCATTTGTCAAGTTTCCAGCATTTTGTGGTTGTGAACACAAAAAGAAGTTCTGTGTTACACTAAGGACATTACATACTCATTAGTCGGAATGTTCCTGAAGTACATAATACAGGATTTTCATTTAATAAGAAGCAGCTACTTGCAACTGCATTGCACATAAAATAAATTCTGGGCACGCTAATTGCCATTCAAGGATCTTCTACCTAATTTTTGACAGGTTTTTCTTCCCCTCCCCCCTTAGACTACACTGCAAAAATTGTAAGCAGATTCTATTACTAAAGTTTTAAAATCTTTGAAGAATATTTTCTTATTTCTGAAATCTGAATTTCTTCAGTAATGAATTATGAAGGTTTTAATGCAGATATTAAAGAACAAAAGAAAAAAAACCCAAGTTATCTACAGGAATATTGTAGCAAGAAGTGGTGTAGTAAGAAGGCAAAATACATACATATACATATACATGTACAGATATATATATACACACACATATACATGCGTGTCTCTTGGTAAAATAACTCTCCAAGTCATCCCCCCGTCTCGAAGAACAAACCTAGCTTTAATTAATTGGTTTAGTTCCTCTATCTGAACACTATTAGTGCATTAGTTTTAACTAATATATAAGCTTCCCCCTCACTGCCCTGCCAATGACCTTAAGCTTCACATGGTAGGAAAGCCACTTGCAGTAGAATAGAAAAGTAATTTATCCACCATGATTGTTCAGCCCTGGCCCCTCTGTAAAACAGCAACTGACAATTGTGCTGTGTTATGGATGGTACGTTTGTGGTGTGTACAATAGTGTGCAGAGCATCAAACTCACTTCCCTGAACACTGCAGGCAGGATTTGAAAAGTGATCGTAGAGAGAAGCGACCACTTGCTGAGCAATGTCCCTCCATTTCCAAATTTTTTTTTTCCAAGTAACTCCCCCCTTTTTTTTCTGAAAAGAAAGATCAGTGTTTTCTTTTCTCGGCTTAAGAGAAGTATGTAGTTTTCCATTCATAAAAATATGTCATAATAATAACAATGAAAAAAGAGGTTACATTGCTTTTATTTTACCTGGGATTTCCTTGCTTCTTTCCACATTTCTGCATTTAGCATATTCCCTCAAAACATAATAAATTTCTATTCTGTAGCTTAAGGGATCCATCAGTTAAAATGTTAGTCTTTCATCTTTATTACCCTCCCATTAAAATGAAAGAAACCGGGACACACTTCAGTTTAGAAGAAGCAATTTAGTTGGTAATGTCCTTACTACTCAAGTCTTTACAAAGAGAGAAAGTGCATTATTGCTTATATTTCACACATCTATCTGCATAAGAAGCAACTAAAGCTTTCAGACACATATGATATTAAATTTAATAATATTCTTTGATTAGATTATTTTATTACAACATTTTTCCATTACTAGTCATTTCCCGTACACATTTACATTCATAAAACCTGGAGGTTTTTCTTTGTTTGTATGTGTTTATATGTATTCATAAAGCAAGGAAAAGATTTTCTGGTTTGCTATAGCTGTTAGATTCGAAAAGAACAGATTAATAACTAGCCACCGCGTAGGACTAGGTTTTCTTGTACACTGCACCAGTAACCCTTTGCTATAATGAGGACACAAAGAGGCTCACATCAGGCTGCTCCTCTTCTTCATAACTCAAAAGCGTCACAGTGGCAATAGCCTCTAGTGCTATTTGTCTTTAGTGCAGTTGTGACACTTCGGCATGATCCATAATTTGGCAGCTATTTACCGTGACATTTCCCTTCAGTGCAGCCATAACATTCAGTGAAGCCATTATTTGGTTCCATTTACCATATAAATTGTATTGTCGTGCATGCATGCTAGCAGCTACATTAGGTACCTGAAAATGAGTAAATCTTGTAAAATAGATACTAACAGCTATTCAGCAGAGAAATTTCTTTACTCCTCAGACAGAAGTAGGAATATATATAATATCTGCAAACACTACTGCAAACTTTTCCTTGAGAGATTGCAATTATCTGTATTTACATGACACAGCACTTATTCATATCCACTTACTAAATATACACTTTATGTGCATATACATTGCACACATTTGCGCGCATACAAACATACAGCAAACTACTGCTTGGTAGAAACCCAACTTGATTCAAAAAGGTATTAGGAGAATCCAGCATAGCAATTAAGTAGGAAGCATATCTGTAAAATGTGCTGAGGGTTGCAAGCCAGGAGAGAGAGAGTGAGTACGTGTGTGTCCGTGTGCGCGTGCGTATGCACACATGTGACAGACTCAGGAAAAAAGCCAGCTCTTCATCTAGTTCTTTGTTGTTTTTCCATGGAAGCATATGTGTGTAGGGAAGGGAAATTCGGTTATTAGCCTCAGCAAACAATGCCAGATTCCTCTGTAGCAAATTCATTTAGAAAGGTAAAATTAGGATGTAGTGCTAGCAACCACATCTCAATGAGCTGCTATTATTAATAGTATTATTATTTAAATCCCTGCTCTCTACATATAGTATACTTAGTACTTCCAAGGCAAATGTATTATTATTTTTAATCATTTAAGTCCCCACTGTGCACACAGCTTTTAATACACCTTTTTTGCAAGCATATTAAGTGTATTGTTATTAATCCCTTGCTGTGACTCTACAGTATTTCTTTTCCTTGTATGTTCAATGTCCTATCATCATTTAAACCTCTCAGTGTGTGCATGCCATATACATTTTCCGAGGCATCTAATATTTAAACATTATTTAAATCCATCATAGCTTACTTATTCAAAGGCAGCCCTGCTCCCACAACTTTAAGTTTGCAGAATGTACTTTTAAATAAAGAGAAGTTGGGTTTTTCCCCCTGCTGCAAGACAAAATCTATTACGAAACTCATCAAAAAGGCCTTATCTGCATGTTTAAGAAATACTTTTCACCCTCTCTGCATTGATAATGCTCTCTTTCAGCAATGTGAAGCATAGAAGTTGTATCTTTAAAAACAAAAATTACTTCTTCATTCCATATTCACTCATGGAAGTTATCATGTTGACCCTGAGCTACTCCTTCAGCTTAACATAAACATTTGATGAAAAAGACAAGCCCAATGACCATAGCCTAACATAAACACCAAAAGGGCTACGAAATTTGTACATTGGCTATCCAAGTTATGCATACAACAAATGTAATCCTTTTATTAAGGCTGTGATCAGTATGAAAGTGCTAAACAACAATCTAAAGCCAAAATTAAAATGAACAACATGTCATATCTGAATATATATGTGTGAACCCTCCAAGGGTCCCTCTCTTCTCCTATTTTGATCAGTGAATAAGCCTGGGGCAGTTGAATTATGCAATGTTATATATGAAGTAACATATTAATAAGAAAGTAGAATGTATGTCCAAACAAAATCCAGTTACAGGAGGAATTTTCTATGACAAAAACATACGGAATTCAGTGCCTCAGAAACAGCAAATCTATTGAACTGACAGTGATCAACATATCTGAAGGTTGGGCTGCTTGGATGGTTTTGGCATTCGACTGCAGGAATTTGATTTGAAAAAATTGTTACTCATGCAACTCTTCTGTACATATCACAGATGTAACCAATTGGTTTTTTGTGGTTTTTTTGCCACAGTACATCCCAACCAACCTTGTTTTTTTAAGATGCATTTAATGACCAAGGACTTCACTTTATCCCTGAACAAGGAAAGACATCACATATGCCTAGGAATAAAATGCTGAGAACTTTGAATGCTCTGTATGGTACTTGAGTGTTGGCTTCCTTCTAGCATTCAGCTGGAAGGCCAAGATACCTTTCTAATTATGCAAAACTCAAACACAGCACAATATTTTTATTATCAGAGATGAAAGAGGAAATATGTTTCTAACAGCAGATCTTACTTAAAACAAAAATCATGGTGGCTCGATGCTCACCTTGAGTAAGAGAGAAAAATGGTCACAAAGACTCAATCCATTCCACCTTTACCCAAAATTACCAATGTGAGACTAAACCTAGTAGTCAAGCATGGCCCAAGAAGGGGACAGTTCTCCATTTTACACAATTCTTTATGATGCTAATAACATATGTACTAAAAATTTACATTAAGAATGCACTAAATCAAAATTAAAAATATTTTTCTGTCTGCACTACTAAATAAAATCTATGTTTTCCTGTGTTACAATCAAAAATGTTGTGTACAGTCAGTCCTGAATAATGTCCTAAAATTAAGTTTACTCTGGATTTTTTCCTCCAAGTCCTAGCCATTATCAGTCTATCATTATGTTTATTATGAGGCACATGATCTTAGGAAATTTCCATCTCTTCAACTGCGTACAAATGAACGTAATTTCAAAAGATGTGGCAGAATTGGCCTTTATGATCTTAAAAGTTTGCTATGGAAAAAAAGATGTAGAGCAAGCAGTTTCAAGTATTTTATTGTTCTGGAAAATATTATGCTTCTAGCTGGAATTCCCACTGTACGTACCATTAATAATATTCACTAGGTGAGGAAGAATTTTTGAAACTTTACAAAAGCCTTTCACTGAGCCCAGTAGAAAATCTACGGCTGAGCATCAGTACGTGTACCAGGTATTGTGACTATAGATTTAAAATGGTCCTGCTGCTTGTAAGAGGGCTTCTGCAGAAGCACTATTTGGTAAAAGTAGAAGTAGAGGCCTGATTATGGGAAGTCCCTTCAAGAATGATCAGTCAAATAACTCTGAAAAACAGAATATCTGAAAAAGAGCTAGTCAGCAAGAAACATATAATTATGAATAAATGCCACAAATATTTAAATAGCTTAAAAAACTTTATTTAATCTTCAAAAAATATACAGGGCATAAACACACATGAACATGGCTCAAAATCCCATTCCAATAATCTTTAAATGCTGACTAAAGGGGAGACTGGACAATAAACAGTAACAGTGGAAAATGAAAAGGCAACAAAATGAGACTATATTGCAACTTGTAGTTAAAGATTTAAAAGAAAATTGCGCAGTTGTTTATAGTTATGAAAGACAGGATTAAAAAAAAAAGTCAAGTTGCTTAATATTACTGACATGTCAGAATTGGAGGATAAATTTCCCTGTGTAACCAGTCAAGGAATATTACTATGATCCATGATGCAACTGAATTATGATTATCATGTTTGTGACAGAAAATCAAGAGCATTTTTTCCCAGAAACTTCAAAAGATTAATAGAGCAACCCAAAGATACAACTCTTTACTTATTCTTGTTCAAACAATTTTATTTTTAAATCAGGGAATCAAAATTGCTGAAAGATTTTTTTTTCTGAGCTGAACTACAGATGAAGTCTTATCAAATCAGGCTGACAGACTAAATCTGCCTCTGCATCAAGACTTATTCTGTCAAGAACAATGTTCTTGTCTCATGCTAACCTAAGTGACAATATCAAACACAGGCCCATTATGTCCCTGCTACAGCCACTGATTTAAACACTTTTAAGAAAATAAAAACAAACGAAAAAAACCCAACAAACCCATCCCTTTTTATTAACACTTTAATGCTGTTTTTTAATATAATATCCATTACTAAGCTTAAAAAAAGAAATTGTTTCTAGTAAATCTGAGGCATAAAGTGCCCATTTTCTCTCTTCTGATTTATATCATTGTTCTGTTTTTACAGCTTACTGTTGACAGAGTGAGGTAATTCAACTACAATTTTTCCAATGTTTTTTCCCATGTACATGTAATCTACAGCACGGAATACAGATTCCAAGCCAGTGAACTTGCCCTCAGGAGACATGTCTCCAAAGTCCACCTCACAAACCAGGTCTCCTCTTTCATACATCTTGAGCAAATGCTGCAGAGCCATTTTGTAGTCAGAAAGGTAATGGTTCAAGAAGAAACCCCGGACGCTAGCAGACTTCTTCAATAGTTTTGCTGGCAATAACTCTGCTTTAACGGGCGGGAGGCCAGTGGGGTTTTGGTAGCCAGCGATAAACCCAATAACTATCAGGCGCCCTTTGATAGCCAAGGCATTGAGAGCCAAGTCAAACATCTTTCCTCCAACAGATTCATACACCACATCCACACCTTCGGGGTAGTCCTTCCTAAGCACAGATTCGACATTTTCAGTTTTATAGTTGATGGTACGGTCACAGCCAATGGATTTCAGAAAGCCACCCTTTTCATCACTGGAGCAGGTTCCAATTACATGGCATTTTGCCTTCTTTGCAAGCTGCACAGCGAACTGGCCTGTTCCTCCAGCTGCTGCTGTCACCAGAACCTTCTCGCCTTCAGACAGGTCTCCCAGCTCTTTCAAACTGAGGTATGCAGTTGCGCCACTTACCATTAAAGTGAGGAACTCGGGTTTCACTGAGGGTAAAGGGACTGCTTGTCTGGCTGGCACAACTGTGTATTCAGCAAAGGAACCTGCTTTCACGTAGGCCACAGCCTGACCCACCGAGTAATCTGCACTAGCACTGAGTCCTAACGCTACCACTTCACCGACACCTTCAAAGCCTATATCAAAGGGGGGTTTAACTGAGGCGTCATATCGACCAGCTGAGTAGTTTATATCAGATGCATTGATGCCGACAAATCTAGAAGAAAACAAAAATGTTTTAACCAGATTTACTCCTTACCAAGTTTTCATCGTATGAGAAACCTTATATTCAAATTGGTGGGATAAGTACAAGATTTGTTCTAATTATCTGTATATTTGAATAACGAGCAGACTCCAAAGATTACTTTCATCAGACTTCCATAGTTTCCATTCTGTTATTCTAGAATTCCAGACAAATTTTCTAAACAAAAAGAAACAACAAGAAGCTGTAAAAAGTAAAACCCAAACCCAAACAAAAACAAAACAAAATCCCTTATATTTTCCTTAGGTCCACTTGACCAAGCTAAAGAAGCTGAAAATAAATCTGTAAAAAATTAAAGCGTGAAAATTAACTGACCACTTCATACAAGATTTGGAAACACAGAGGAATGAAACATGCAGAGCAGTAAATATGTGGATTCTGGCAACAAATTTATATTTTTGAATATAATAATACTGTTAATGACTAATGATCATATTAACTATCGATGTCATTTGCAAGGTCATGTTACTGTAGGCAAGTACTTTTTAATTGATGGAGTCACTGCAGCAAATTTGCCTTTTGATGTAGCTAATGTCAGTGTTAAAATATTTTTCTTTATATAAATTACTTGCAACACATCAAAACAACCTTGCACAGAAGGAGTAAAATTGTAAAACTGAATATCAAGTCCTACTGACCTCTAACAGGTGAAAATGGATGGCTTTTTTTTTTTTTAGAGAAAGATATTCTCACAACTCGATTAAGCGCTTGGAGATAATGCCTAAGACAAAGTTATGATCTAGCTCAAATACAAAGATCTTTTTTTAAAGTAACTATGTACACAGGCAAGAGAAGAGAGACTGGGGAAGGCTGTTCTGCTAACTGGAAAATGTAAAAAAGCAACACATGAAACAGCAAATGCCAGGACTGTTACTATGTGTGGATGTGACAACCTAAAAGGTGTACTTGACACCATGCAAAAGCTGCAGAAGTAGGCAAACAGTGCACTTTTCATTGTTGCAGTTAGCAACAAGCTCAGCTTGTATATGTGTGTAGTTTTAAATTGCTTGCACACAGAGCGGGGAGAACTAAAACCGCTTTGCTCCTTTTGATATTCTTCATTCTTTACAGCATGGGGAGCTTCAAACTTTCACCAACGTTATGTATAAAAAGACTCGTAAGCGTAAACATATCCATGCATAAAATAGGTAAAAGTGACTGTAGCTCTCGGTAATCCTGCCTTTAACTCGCCACTCTGCCGCAACAAAAAATTCCTACGTCTTGTCCGCAGATACAAAAAAATCTTCTATTATCCGGCTCTGCGGTGACTCCCGTACAGGAGTGCTAAAAGATGTATAAAAATTGGTAACGGAGTTGCAGCTACCGAGGCAGACCGTGTCCCTCGGGCGCCAGGCGAGAGCAGCTTCCTCCCGCTCTTACACCCCAACTTCTGGGAGGGGAGCCGAGGGTGAGAGCCCGGTGGGGAGCTGCGCTCGCCCCCTCACCGGCCTCACGGCTTCGCCTAGCCGGGGCTCTCGGTAGCTGCCAGGCCAGCCCGGGGCGCCCGCTGTGCCCCAAGCCGCAAGGGAGGTCCCGGCTCCCCGCTGGGCTCAGCTCCCTCCTCCCGCTCCCGGCGCGCGTCTGCCCGGGCAGGACGCGGAGCAGCCGCGCCCGTGGCTGGGGCAGCGCACCCCGACACGGGCAGGCAGCGCAGCGACAGCAGAACAAGCCCCTCAGTTTTTAAGACCTTCCCCTTCTCGGCGCTGCGCGCTGGCGGCCGGAGCACAAAGGCAGGTAGCACAACCAAACACTCCGAGGACAAAAACTTTGCGTGCGGAGAAGGGGCAAGTCGTGCGGGGGGCCAGACGCCTACCGAGCAGGGCTCCCGCACACGCACCGCTGCTTTTGTTCCGCAGCCGGAGAGGATGCGAACCATTCCCCGCCCGGGCCGCAGCGCAACTTGTGCGTGCGGCTGCGGGGGCCGCAACTCGGCGCTGCCCGGGCGCTCCCCGCCGCGCCGGGCGGGGGATGCGGGCTCTCCGCGGGGCCGGCCACCACCTGCCCCCGCACACTCACCCGTGCACACACACACACACAAACACGCACAGACACGCGTGTTCGCACACCCGCTCCCTCCCCGTCTCTGCGGGGCGGCCGTGCCACGGGAAATGATCCTCCCTGGGCTTCTAGGTTCATCACTATTAATCAGCGCAGCCTGCTGTCTAGCCCTCCCCCCCTATTTTTTTTTAAACCTCCTTTTTATTGTGTGCAAACTCAAAACTCCTGGTCGCGTTGTAAGGGCTTCTTTCCCCCCCATATCCCCCCCATACACTTTTTTTTTTTTTTAACAAGATTGTTTAGTCTTAGATTCCTTGCACATTAAAACGATCATACACACCGTCTGGATTAAAACATAGTGTCTAATTTGCCTTATCATTCCAGCTGACAGAAGTGAGGTGGTAGGATGTGCATGCAGTTTCACAGATTATTTTGCTTTTAAAAGTAAGAAAAAGTACGAATTACAAGTTGAAGATCAGTTTACTAACTTCCGAGACTGATGAAAGTAGAGAGCACAGAAGAAACAATTACTTGGGGTGCTAGTGGGTTTTAAGACACCTTCCAGATCTTTTATGTTGCCTTCATTCACTTTCTTACTTTAAATCTGTGCTTTAATTTAGAAGTTACTAGTTGAGTTTTGCCCCTTTCATTTCAAGATGCAAACCTGAGGCAGGGTGTGAAAAAATCCTGAGATTGGCTTTTCTCGAAATAATTATGCACATTGAGTCACCCGTTTTATTTATACTCAACAGTGTTGAAACCCCTCGTACTGTTTATTATAGAAAACAGGAGGACGCTGCCGGGGGGAAGTAATGCTGTTTTGTGTACCACAACAAAGAGTGAGACACCGAAAACCAGCATCACAGCCTTAAACACAGACAAAACAAAGTCATCCAAACCAGCACTACGCAAGAAAAACATTATTTAGACCAAACACCCAGCAGGAATAGCCCTCCACTTTTCCCACTGGGACCCATCCCTTTAGTCCCCTGGTTCAAAAAAAGAAACTTTCTCAGCCCCTCTTACTCCCTTTTCTAAAAACTTTGTTCCCATCTTCCAGCCGAAAAGTAAATTCTTACAGTTACTTTGGCAATGAAATGTGTCACTTCATCAATAAAATCTCAAAAATCCTCCAACAACTTTAAGAAGGACCAAACCTCCACAGCCTTGGGCCCTTCTCCTGCAATGAAATGGAAAACCCTTGCTTCCACACCCACCCCTCTGTTCCCCCCAGGAAAACAGGACAGACAGATATACAAAACTTAAATGGCTTCACTAAGGATTTATCACCTTTTTCCCTCCCCTTTCTCTACTACACAGAATCAAAGTAAAAAAAAAAATAGCTTAAATTAATTTCTAATTCTGAAGGATTTTTGAGTAAAAGATGGGTTATTTTTTTCTGCATAAAAAGTAGAAATAAGAGTTGCTGGCATAGCTCTCTAAAGCAGAAGAAAGTTTCCCCTAACTGCATCTTATTTTAAAATATCTATCCACACACAGATTTTAATTTCCTATTCCCATAAATCCCAAACCAGATTTTATTGTGGTGAATGACGATTGTTTTGCATGAAAAGCTCAAAGCAATTAATACTATTCATGGGCGTGACTGGGACTAAAATGAACAAATCTGAAAATGCCCTCTTGGAACCCAAGTCTTTCATTGTTTTGTTTCTAATTGTATGCTTCTACCTATTAGAAAATGTATAGTTGTATTTGAGCTTGGTTGGCTGTTTTCTTAAAACACTAAATAGTCAGGGACTCATCTCTTCAGGATGGGATAGTCCTTCCCCAGAGTGACAGAGAGAGAGGAAAACATTCAGAACTTGCTTCGTGCTGCAGCTTGTACACAGTGAATGTTTTGCAGTAATGTAATTCTGTGTCTTCTATATTCTTCAGAAAGGAACAGTAAAGACAGAAGAAATGCCACAAGTAATACAAAATGTATGAATTCTACTTCTAGACTTCATCACTCACCTCTTCCTCCCCTTCATCCCCACACAGGCATGTGTACCAGTAGAGGAACATGTGTGTGACAGGCTGATGTGTTAAAGCCCAGCAATTGCCTGCCTGAATCTGTGGACCAGCTCCTGCCTTTAGTGTGGTACGAGCCCTTTTACCATGAAGTGTGCATGTCCCACGAGCACCCAGGGAGCCCACCCAGCAAAAGAAGGGAGGAGAGGGAGATGGGAAGAGTTACATTGGAAGCTGTTAAAAAAAAGGAATAAATTTTAAAAATTTACAGGAGGGCAGGCGGGGGAGTTGGATGAGAAAGACTCCAAGTGCATGTGTGGGAGGGAGGGGAGTTGAGAAACAAGGATGTCGCTCTGCCTTGCATCACCCAAGCAGAGTACTCGCTACTTGTATCTCAAAGTCTTCCGACCTCTTCCACAGAAAGGAATTTAACTCCGGCCGGATGGCTGTTGCAGGCCATTACTGTTTCAGTCGTTAGCGGATGCACCAACACAGTGCCTTAGACTTCTGAGGTTTGGAGGGAATTTGGGTCTCAGAAATCCCAGTGGGAGATATCAGCATCGAATTAAAGTGCCACAGCAGCTTTCTCGTCAGCTCCTGGAAGAACCCCTGTTCTTTCTCCTTATCACTTCTTTGCCCTGTATTTGTGTGTTACACATGGACACATACATGTCATACATACATGTCACACATACGCACACAGTCACACACTGCCTTAGCAGACCTCGCAGCATTGTTCTCAAGCCAACTTAGTGCTGCTTAATATCTTTAAGCTCCCGCGGCGAACATGGCAACCTATTTGTTACTACGATTTCCTTGCTTGACAAGAACCTGAGAGCGCTGCTCTCTCCCGTGCCAGCCACGCAGTCTGCTCCAAAGTTCCCGGAGTTTCGGCTTCCCCTCGTGAGCAGAGAAACCCCTGAACTTCAAAAGACTTAGTTTTAGCGCAAGGAACGACGGCGTCTAGGAAGGAGGCACCGAGAACAAACAGGTTTTATGGAGACAGCTGTGGGGGGAGGCACGTTTTGTCCTCGGAGTCTTCATTTCACGGCGAGCTGGTCACCGCGCCGGACGTGGGATTTACGGTGCATTATGCTAAGCAAAATGTCACCTCCTCACACTTCGCCCGACCCGGCTCCTCTCTAAAAGCCACCAACAACTGCGGGCCCGCGTCCTGCGAGGGAGGCCGAGGTCTGCCCTGCCCCCTCCGCTCGGCGCGCAGGGCTGGGGGTGGTGCCGGGGCTGCCCGGGCGGCGGGCCCGGCCGCGGCCTCCCCGGTGAGTCACGGCTGCGCGGGGGCGAAGCCGGAGAGCGCCGTGAGGGGCAGCGGGGCCGCGCCGAGGAGACAGCGGCCGGGCCGGGCCAGGCCCGCCCGCACACCGCGGTGCCGGGGCGCTGTGCGGGTGCGCCGGGGACACACTCATGGCCCGGGCACGACGTGCGTGTAACGAGCCCGGGCAGGCCCCAGGGAGGGGCCCTGCGAGCGCTTCCTCCGTCTCACTCCCTCCTTGGCACTGCCCGAACATAACACTCGCCTCTTCCCCCCCCCTCCCCCGCCCCCCTCTTTGGCACTGGGGCCCTGGGGTGTTTTCTCTTCCTTCGGGCAGGCGCACGCCGGGAGCAGCGCGCACAGACAGACAAACACACACAGCCCCGCCACAGGAGGAGGAAGTGTCACCCCCACACACGTGGATAGGGTGACAGAGCTGTAGCACCAGCCGTTCAAAACAACAACAATAAAATGAAATTAACAGTCGCCAGATGGCGGCTGGTACAACTTTGGAGCCGGTCTCCGAAGTGAGGAGAGAGCAGGCCACGAGGCGCCAGGAGTCGGCGGGGGCCGCGGGGCCGGGGCGCGGGGGGGCGGGCGGGGGCTCACCTGTTCCTGACCAGGAGGTCTCCGTCTCCCGGGAGTGGCACGGGCGAGTCCTGCTGCAGGGTGACCGCTTCCCTGAAGTTTTGGCTCAGCTTCGTCACCACCAGCTTCTTCATGGAGCTGGGGATGGACGAGCCCTGGAAATCCAGAAACTGACGGGAGTAGGACATGTCCAGGATGGGCCGCGACCAGCTGCCGCCGAAGGACCAGGCAGGAGCTGCCGCGGCGCAGGACGGCTGCTGCCGCCACCACCACCGCGCTGCCCGGGAGCTCAGCAAAGCGCCGCTTTTCGCGCTAAAACTCATGCCCTGCCTCGGCTCTCCTCTCCCGCCCCGCTCGGCAGAGCTCCGACTCGGGATTCTCCAGGCAGCTCGCAGGACGCGCCGGCAGGAGAAACTCCCCGCTCGCAGCTATGTGTGTACGTAAACAGAGCCCCCGAGCAGCAGGTTCTCCCTCCCCTCCCAGCCGGCCCCTCCGCCGCACGGAGACGCCGCCGGAGGAGCAGCGGCAAGATGGTCCCCCTGCAGCAGCTGCTCGTCTTCTGCCACCGCGGGCACTACCGAGGGGCGAGGCCGGCCCTCTCCCGCGGCCGTCCGTCCCGCCAGCCCCTGCCTGCCTGCTCTGCCTTGCTAGCCAGGCAGGTGTGCGGCGGGCCGGAGTATCTCCTAAAGGAGATGGTGGTGGTGGTGGCTTTTAGTTTGCACCCTGCCTCTGACTAAGGGGTTTAAAAACAGGGGAGGGGGAGAGGGGGGGGTAGACAGACGGACAGAGAGAAACGCCTCGGATTAGCCCCCCCACCCCGTTCTTTAGTTTACAAAAAGAGGGTCTCTCCCTACCAAAAACAAAAATAGAAAAAAAAAAGAAAAAAAAAAAAAGAAAAAAAAAAGAGGAATTAAAAAAAAATAGTAGGAAGAAAGCACGGTAAATTATCGGCCGGGAAGGGTTAGAGAAGTGGGGAGAAGTTGCAGCTAATCTCCTAATGTTGTTATTAGCCGCCGCCGAGGAGCCGCTGCCCGCGGGCGGACGCTCCGCCCCTTCCGTGCGAAACGTTTCACTTCCTCGCAAGGTGCTACGAATCAACCCCGAGACGGCGGCGGCGGCTCCGCGCCTGCCGCGGGAGGGGATTTAAACGGGCGAAGCTCTTCCCGCCGTCGCCGTCCTGCCGGGAGGGGAAGGGTAACAGGCTGCTGTCAGTTTGCTTGGGTCGCAGGGGTTTCCCCCGATCCCTGTACTGCCAGAAAATCTCGCCCTCCCTTCCCCTCCTTGCTTCTTTCTTTCTTCTTAAAAAAAGAAAAAAGAAGAAAAAAAAAAATTAGTCATCTCTCTCTGTAGGTTACGTTTGGGTGAGGGAACCTGCGCAGGGAATCAACTGGGTCAAGGAACCGAAGTCAATGTTGTGATAGAGTCGCCAATCCCAACTTGGTACAACTGCGTGGAGAAAGGCAATATAATAGAGATGTTGCATTGATGTCGCGTGTAGTTCCCAGAATTAACTCCATCCTACCAGTATAAACAGCTCAATGCTTAATTGTGCGGTAATAAGAAGAAAGAAAATCCCCTTCTGCCCGAAAAAGAACAAAACTGCAGTTCCAAGTGCTTTCCTTTAGGAATCAGCTGGGTAGTTTTTATTTGCTTTCTTGACTAAAAAAAAAAAAAAAAAAAAAAAAAAAAGGAAGAACCCTTCTGTTCTCGCAGCTAACATTATATAAATCCCCAGACACATACTGTGCAAAATGTATTAGCAGTATGTTTCATATGCTGCAGTTCTCGCTCTGCAATCTGTTGGTATTTTAAAGTAAGGATGAACTGTAATCTCCCATAAATCATTTTTAATTCAATGCTGGGTAGACGTGTGCCACGGCGAAGTATCATCTCCTGCCTGCCTCTTTTTTTTTTTCCTTTCTCTTTTTAAGTTTGCTGGAAGAAGACCTTTGCTGAAGTTAAATCAGCACATGCGTCTTGCACAGCACTTCAGCAAGTGGATTATAATAACAACCCCCTCAACGCGTGTCTCACATGAGGAATCTTTTATGCCGTGCTGTATTAAGACTTTTTTTTTTGTCATATTGTTTAGCTCTGGGAAAGGGAAAAAAATGAAAACAAAGCAATTAAAAAGATTGACAGGTATGGGTTTGTGTGAGACCTATTTGTAATTGTCAGGGTGACGTGGGCAAGAGGAGGAGGAGTAACAAACTGAAGCAGGAAAAGCAGCTCGATGTGTCTGTCTATCAGTTGAGACTGTCTGAGAGCCCTGGGATCCGAATGTGTGTTATATTTCAGTGAAAAGAGAAGAGAGGGAGAGTGGATCTCTTTCTCTCCCAGGAGTTTAGGGGGGGGGACAGTTCACGTTAATCTGTCCCACTCAGTGAATGTCTTTTCTTCCTCCCCCCCTCCCTCTCTGCACACACTCTCCGGGGTTTTTCTTGGTTTTGGCAAATTTTTTGTGTGTGTGTGTTGTTTTTTGTTTTTTGGGTTTTTTTTTCTTCTGTTGCAGATCGAGATCAGCAAAAAAAAAATCCATGATAAAAAATGTGTTTGCATTATATTTAGTAGCAGAAGAATCTTCGATTTGTGGAAGAGAAAAAAAAAGGGAGAGCAAGAGAGAAAAGTAGTCCTCTCCGGTGGTGACACTGTTTGATCTGTGACTGTTTGGAAGGTGGAGGAGTGACTGACATTTCCCATCCGGTGTATATGTATGTATGGGGGCTTTACTCCTTTTTATGATTTGCTTCCTTGCTCTTAGACTAAGTGCTGGGAGGAGAAGGAGAGACTGGATCGACCTCGTTTTTTGCACAATGAACAAACTATTACCAACGCAATAAAAAACCAAACAAACAAAAAACCCCCCAACAACAACAGCAACAACAACACACAAATCCACGAGCTTGAAACAAGCCAGCGAGCGAGCGAGAAAGTTGCGCTTTGAGACTCTTTGATCTCGGAGAAAGCCTGAGAGGGGGGGAGTGACTGAATTTACCGTCTCATCGCCGCCGCTTGCTCGGCTCTCCACCGCGAAGAAGGAGAAGAAGACGAAGAAGTGATTAAGGAAAGGAGGGGGAGAAGGGGAGAGAGAAAAAGGAGGAGGAAAAAAAAAGGAACGAAAGAAAGATAATGGATTTGGGCTACAGATTGAACTGATCAAATCTTATTTATTTTGCACATCTCCACTGGCATCTTCCCTGCTGCTGCTGCTGCCGAGAGGACTGAAGAGCTTTGTCTTATAAGGAACTTAAAAGAGAGAGAAAGAGAGAGAGAGTGTGTGAGAGAGAGAGGGAGGAAAAATTAACCTTGTAAATGAAAACATTTCCTAAGCAAGTTTTTGGAGTGGCGGCGGAAATTGGCATCCCTGTCACCAGTCTGTGGCTTGCCTCATCCCACACCCCACCTTCCCCCCCGCCCCGCGCACCCCGCTCGCCGCGCCGGGAGCTGACCCGGGGGGGGAACCCGGACCGGGCGAGAGGAGAACCCGACCAAACTTTTTCTCCTTCCTCCCCCCCCCTCCTTCCTCCTCCTCTCCCTCTCTCCCATTCCTCCCCACCCTCCCTCTCGCTCTTCCTAGGCAGAATTAGAAGTTGAATCCGCTTTCTTTTCTCCTTCCTCCCCCTCCCTCCTTCCCTCCCTTCTTCCTTCCCCCCCCCACCCCCCCATTTTTTTATTTTTTTTTTTATTTGTGTGTGTGCGTGCGCGGCTGTGTGTTTGTTTCTGCATGAAAAGAGGGGGATCGGAAGAGGAGTCCTGCGTGGAAACTCTGCGGCGGCGGCGGCGGCGGGCGGCGAGGCGGCGGCGGCGGCGGCAGCAATGCCGCGGAGAAAGCAGCAGGCACCCCGGCGCTCCGCAGGTAACACCCTCCGCCTCCCGCGCTGGGGTGCCGCGGGCACGGCAGGGGAGGGGTTAACCCGCCGGGAAGCATCGCCGCGGGGGGAGCGGTTCCTCCAGCCCTGCCGCAGATTTAAAACACCCCGCGTGGCTGCCTCCGGGGGTTTGGGGCTTGGGGCGGAGGGGGGGGGAGACGGGGAGGGGGCGAGCAGCACCTTGGTGGGGAAGAGACAGGGGCTGTAGTTTGTACTTCTTTGTACGCGGGAGCTGGAGGGATCGGCGTAGTTCTGAGGTGTGTCACGCCGAGCCTGACAGCCTCCATCCTCTCCGCCGTTGCCAACACGTTTAAAACTAGAAACTTCATTTTGTTGCAGTCCTGTAATCTCCGCATGCGGGTCCGCGTGTGCGTGTGTGCGGTGCCCAGGGCAGCGCCGGGGAGGGGAGGGAGCTCCGCTGTGCCAGGGCAGGGATGGTCTGCTTTAAAAGTGTGTCAGACCGTATCCAGGCTGAACCTGACACTCGCGAAACAAAAGTCAACAAAATGGGACACAGCGAGGCATCTGGCCAGTGCATTTCACTGGAAAACAGCAGCCTTTAATGTCACGTTGAAGAGGCTTTTCTCCCCCCCTTTTTTATTACCTCTAAAGATGTCTTTTGAT